>NW_024069796.1:0-30548 GCF_009389715.1 Phoenix dactylifera
TTGGATAAGTTAAGAAGTCAGTTTGAACCAAAGTCTGAGACTCGAGTCGACTCCAGAGTTACGAGTCGACTCCAAGCGTATCAGATCACTGGCACGGGCTCGAGTCGACTCCGGACCATTACGAGTCGACTCCGACTGAGAACAGACAGACGAACAGAAGCATCAACTCAAAACCTGTCAGCGAGTCGACTCCTGAAGTGCGCGAGTCGACTCCGATGTTTACCGAGTCGACTCCGGGATAGTATGAGTCGACTCCAAGGAGTTACAGGCAGAAAAGTCAGAGAGGTTTTCGACCCTGAGATTCGAGTCGACTCCTGTGGAACGCGAGTCGACTCCGATGGTTGGCAGGTCGACTCCAAAGAAGTGAGAGTCGACTCTCAGTGGTACACAAGAAAAAGTCAGAGAGAGTTTTCGGACTCTGAGATTCGAGTCGACTCCCGCATTACGCGAGTCGACTCCGAGACACCGCGACCCCAAAGAAGACAGAAGACCAATTTGCTGTCTCTGAGATTCGAGTCGACTCCCAGACAGCTCGAGTCGACTCCAAGGCAGCGCTTACACAAAAAACAGAAGACTGTTTCGGAAACTGAGAGCCGAGTCGACTCCGGAAGTTCGAGTCGACTCCAAGACTGGACGAGCCAAAAGACAGAAGATCGAAGTTCGGGCTCTGAGCGCCGAGTCGACTCCCAGGATTGTCGAGTCGACTCGAGTGGACCAAGTTCAAAAATAGATCCACGGACTCCATGGGATGAGCCGACTCCGAAAATGCCAAGTCAGCTCCAGAAGTTGGCGAGTCGACTCCGGGTCAAGTCGAGTCGACTCCCAGTCGAAGAGGCGACTTTAATTCAAATCCGGAACAGTTGCCGAGTCGACTCCAGAAAAGCATGAGTCGACTCCCGCTACAGCCGAGTCGACTCCTGATCGCGCGAGTCGACTCCAACCCACCAACGGACATATTGTCAGGCTGTGCAGAGTGTGCAGAACGGGCAGAAAAAGGTCTCTAACGGCTAGTTTCCGTGGGGGATGGTTTAAATAGCCACAGAGGACTGTAGCAAGGTAGAGAACAACATTCCACTCAAAGTAATCAAGCTTTCAATCTCTGCAACCTGGTTTTCAACGAAAAGAGGGAAGAGCAACATTAACTGCATCCACCTACTTCTTCCCAACATTGAAAAGATCTCCTCCTGCATTCAAGTCGACCAGACATTCAAGAGGAGACCCGAAGTTCAAGAAGCCCTACTCTACTCCAACTCAAACGTGTTTGAGGGCTTCTAACTTCTCTTGTTTATATTGTTATTTATCTGCTTTTGAGAAGCTTGTTTTTCTGTTTGTCTTTTATCTACATTTGTCTTTGCTTGGTTCAATCGGGGGATTGAATCAAGGGTATTGAGGTTGGTTGGTGAGCCGAGTGTAAAACCAACGTGTAAGGGTTCGATTGTGATCCCGGAAAACAATCGGGTGGTTCTAGTCGGTGAGCCGGAAAACCGACCGAGTTCGTTGTGAGCTCGTAAAACAACAAGTTTGGTTGTGAGCTTGGAAAACAACCGGCTGTAATCCAAGGGGTTATAGTGAATTCCCAAGTGAGACTTGGGGAGTGGACGTAGGAGCAAGGGTTAGCTCCGAACCACTATAAAACATTGTGTTTGTGATTGTTTTGTCTCTTATCTCTCATTTCATTCACAGCACATAGAAACTAATTAATCATCACGCAAAAGCATTAATTAGTCATCCACAAACGTTTTAATAGCAAATTATTTTAAAACCCAATTCACCCCCCCTCTTGGGTTGTCTATCTGGGCAACAAGTGGTATCAGAGCCTAAACTCTTCTACCCTAAGAAAAGATCAAAATGACAACCCCATTTGGATCTTCCCACATTGAGGGTCAGTCCACCCAAAGACCCCCATTCTTTAATGGATCGACTACTCATATTGGAAGGCTAGGATGAGAATATTCATCCAAGCCCAAGACTATGAGATGTGGACCATTTAGTAAATGGGCCATACATCCCATCCATATATGTAGAGGGTGTCACTGTACCCAAACTAGAAAAGGATTGGGATGAACATGACATGAGAAAGGCACAACTAAATTCTAAAGCTATGAATGTGCTTTATTGTGCCTTAGATAGGAATGAATTCAATAGGTCTCTACTTGCAATTCTGCAAAAGAGATTTGGGATAGACTTGAAGTGACCCATGAGGGCACGAATCAAGTCAAAGAATCCAAAATAAATATATTGGTTCATAAGTATGAACTATTTAAAATGGATTCTAATGAAACAATCACTTGCATGTTCACTAGATTCACTGACATTGTCAATGGCCTAAAAAGCCTTGGCAAAAACTATACTAACAGTGAGCTTGTCAGGAAATTCTTCGCTGTCTACCAAGGTCATGGGAAGCCAAGGTGACGGCAATCCAAGAAGCTAAGGACTTGAACAAGCTTCCACTTGAAGAGCTCCTTGGATCCCTAATGACTCACGAGCTAACCATGAAGCAACACAGCGAAGAAGAGTCCTCCATAAGAAAAAGGTAATAGCTCTTAAATCCACATCATCTAACAAGACTTGTCTTGCAGTAGCAGCAGTGAAGAAGAAGATCATGAGGGAGATGATGATGAGGCTTCTTGTGCGCAAGTTCAGAAAATTCATCAACCACAAGAAGTCCTATCATCAAAGGAGAGGCCCCTCAAATTCCTATCGCAAGGATAAAGGTAAGGAAAGGGAAAATGAGGGGATTGGTGTTATGAGTGCAAGAAGCCGGGCACATAAGAGCTGAGTGCCCTTTACTGAAGAAAGGGAGTAAGTACAAGAAGAAGAAGGCTCTTGTCACTACACTATCCGACTCCGACTCATCATCCTCCTTCATCAGATGATGAACAAGAAGAGAAGGCCAATTTCTGCTTCATGGCCAATGAAAATGAGGTAACTTCCGATACGCATTTTGATTTTTCTTTTGATGAACTTTATGATGCTTTTAATGAACTAATGATTGAATATAAGGATATAATGTTAAAAAACAGAGAACTAAAAGTAACTAACCAAACTTATATCCGTAAGTATGATTCATTAGTTAAGGATAAAGATGCTCTTATCAAAGAAAATCTAAAACTTAAGTCAAGCAACCAACTCTTAGTAAAGAAAACTAACACCTTAAGTAAAGATAACGAAAAACTAACTAAGAACTTTCAGAGCTTAAAAACCATAAACAAATCTTAAACAAGGATCTAACAAACGAACTAAATGATCTAAAAAACAGAAAATTTAAACACTAACTAAAGAACTTAACAAATACAAACCCTTAGTTGAAAAATTTACATATAGTTCTGAAAAGTTAAATATGATACTCAATAGTCAACGAGCAGTATTTAATAAAGCGGGTTTAGGATATAAACCAAGAAATAAACAAAAACTTCTTAGTAACTTCTTTGTTAAAGCTGGGGGAAACTAAAACTAAGAAAATAACCTGCTTTTGTTGTGGAACTATAGGTCATAAAGCAAATGTGTGTAATTTTAGGGAAAGGTAAATCAAGAAGAAAAATTAAAAGGGTATGGGTTCCAAAAGGAACCAACTTGACTAACCATGAAGGACCCAAGAAAACTTGGGTACCTAAGTTGACATGATTTGCTTGTGTAGGAGTGTCTTGCAGCCAAGGTCAACAAAAACTGCTGGTATTTGGATAGTGGCTGCTCAAGGCACATGACGGGTGATAAGGATCAATTTTTCACCCTTGAAGCTAAGAAGGGAGGTGCTGTGACTTTTGGAGACAACAACCAAGGTCACATCATTGGTATTGGTAAAGTTCAAATCACCCCTTCTACTTATATTGATAATGTTAGATATGTTGATGGTCTTAAGCATAACTTATTAAGCATTAGTCAATTATGTGATAAAGGGTATGATGTTATGTTTAAACCATCACTATGCATTATAACAAACCCTAATGATAATAGTTTAGTTTTTAAAGAAATTAGACGAGGAAATGTATATGTTGTAGACCTTGAAGATCTTGCAAAACATAACCAATGTCTAGTTGTTAATGAAACTAAGGATAATGATGCTAGTTGGTTGTGGCACCGTAAGCTAGGTCATGCAAGCATGGACACAATAACTAAACTAGTTAAAAGAGATTCCGTGATAGGTTTGCCAAATTAAAATTTGAAAAGAATAAAATATGTGAAGCATGTCAATTTGGCAAACAATCTAGGAACTCATTTAAATCCATAAAATGTGTCTCCACTTCTAGACCTCTAGAATTATTACACATGGACCTATTCGGACCAACTAGAACAACAAGCCTAGGTGGAAATAAATATGGTCTAGTTATTGTAGATGATTACTCTAGGTACACATGGGTCATGTTCCTAGCGCATAAGGATCAAGCATTTTCTGTTTTTAAGAAATTCCATAAGGAGGTAACAAATGCTAGAGAGTCTTCAGTCATAGCCATTAGAAGTGACCATGGTACCGAATTCGAAAATCAGTTATTTGATGAATTTTGTAGTAAAAAGGGGATAACCCATAATTTTTCTGCACCTAGGACACCACAATAAAATGGAGTTGTGGAGAGAAAAAATAGAATTCTAGAGGAAATGGCTAGAACTATGTTATGTGAAAGTAACCTCCCTAAGTACTTTTGGGGAGAAGCCATTAATACTTCTTGCCATATATTAAATAGAGTTTTATTAAGACCCATCATTAAGAAAACACCTTATGAACTGTGGAAAACAGAAAACCAAAAGTTAATTACTTTCATGTTTTTGGATGTAGGTGTTTTGTTCATAATAATGGGAAAGATAATCTAGGTAAATTTGACTCTAAATCGGATGAAGGAATATTCTTAGGTTACTCTACAACTAGTAAAGCCTATAGAGTCTTTAATAAAAGAACCTTAGTTATAGAAGAATCTATACATGTTGTATTTGATGACTCTAGTGACATCTCCACTAGTAAGAAAGTTAATTTTGATGATGATGTTGAAATACTTGAAGAAAAGATAGATGAGATGGGATTACAAGATGATAATCAAAAATTGATTGAAGGAGCATCATCAAGCCAAGAGGCTATAGTGGATCATGGGCTAACTAAAGCTTGGAGGTATGCTCACGGGCATCCTAAGGAACTAATTCTAGATGATCCATCTCAACCGGTTAGGACTAGAGCATCCCTCAGGAATTTAAATAATCATCTAGCTTTTGTCTCACACTTTGAGCCCAAACATATAGAAGAAGCCGAAAATGATGTAAATTGGATAAATGCAATGCAAGAAGAACTAAACCAATTTACTAGAAATAAAGTGTGGGACCTAGTTGAGAGACCTTCTGAATATCCAATTATATGTACTAAATGGATTTATAAAAATAAACTAGATGAAAATGGAATCGTAATAAGGAATAAGGCTAGACTAGTAGCAAAGGGGTATAATCAAGAAGAAGGTATAGATTTTGATGAAACCTTTGCTCCCGTAGCTAGACTTGAGGCCATTAGACTATTATTAGCATATGCATGCTCTAAGGACTTCAAACTATTTCAAATGGATGTAAAAAGTGCATTTTTAAATGGGTATATTAATGAGGAGGTATATGTAGAACAACCTCCTGGTTTTGAAAATCATCAATACCCAATCATGTTTATAAACTGAACAAAGCACTTTATGGTTTAAAGCAAGCACCTAGAGCATGGTATGAGAGACTTAGCAAATTCCTATTAGAACATGAATTCTCTAGGGGAAATGTAGATACAACCCTATTTCTGAAAAAGCAAAACAAAGATATGTTATTAGTACAAATTTATGTTGATGATATCATTTTCGGTGCTACTAACAATCGCCTCTGCGAAGAATTTGCTGATTTGATGCAGAGTGAGTTTGAGATGAGCATGATGGGAGAGCTGAACTACTTCCTCGGGCTTCAAATCAAACAGTCTGAAGGAGGCATCTTCATCAATCAAGCCAAATATATCAAGGAGATGCTCAAAAAGTTTGATATGGAGGGAAACAAGGCAATCAGCACCCCCATGAGCTCATCATGCAAATTAGACCAAGATGAATCAGGTAAAATCTGTAGATCAAAAACTTTATAGAGGTATGATAGGATCTTTACTGTATCTTACTGCAAGTAGAACCTGATATTATGTTTAGTGTTTGCATGTGTGCTAGATATCAGGCTAATCCTAAAGAATCACATCTAGCTGCAGTTAAGAGAATTTTTAAATACTTAATAGGAACTAAGAATATAGGGCTATGGTACTCTAAAGAATCTAGCCTAAACTTAATAGGATACACAGATTCAGACTTCGCTGGATGTTAAGCTTGATAGAAAAAGTACCAGCGGGTCTTGTCAATTTCTAGGAGAAAACCTAATCTTATGGTTTAGCAAGAAACAAAACTCGGTTGCATTATCCACAGCTGAAGCTGAATATGTTGCAGCCGGGAGTTGTTGTGCTCAATCTTGTGGATTAAACAACAATTAGAAGATTATGGCATTAAACAAAGATAAAATTCCCATTAATTGTGATAATACAAGTGCCATTAATCTAACTAAAAATCCAATTCAGCATTCAAGAACTAAACATATTGAGATAAGACATCACTTCATAAGAGATCATGTGTTGAATGGTGATGTGACACTCCAATTTGTTTGTACTGATAATCAATTAGCAGACATTTTTACAAAACTCCTAAGTGAAGAGAGGTTTAGTGTGCTTAGAAGGGGATTAGGAGTGATTGATCCATCCTAGTGGTAGTTTCCACTAGATTCATTGATTTTGATGATTAGAATGTGGTTAAAATAGAGTTTCTTTTCAATGATCATCAAATCAGATCTTAATTAGGTGATTTTCCCTCATTCGGCACGAATGTAGCATGAGTTTTAGGTGCGTGCCAAAGTTAGAGACGACTCGAGTAAGTTTCAGAGTCGGCTCCTAAGGGGGAGTCGACTCGCGCATTTGCGGGAGTCGACTCGCAAAGATGGCAGCAGAGGGGGAGTCGACTCGCACATAGTCGGGAGTCGACTCGAGGTTTACAGGCGCATAAGGAGAGTCGACTCGCGCATATTCTGGAGTCGACTCGAGGTCGAGTCGACTCGCGACTCAGTGGAGTCGACTCGCAGTCGGGATCCGACTTTTTAACCCTAGATTTGTCGTTTCGAAAACACTTTTCTCTCAAGTCGCCACTGTTCAAAAGCCCTAGAGCCGACTCCTAGGTCGTCCCCGATCGTCTCCAACCCCTTTTCCGTCGATCTTTCACCGGTTCTTAGGTTTTTCATCCCTTCCTAGGTCACCCCCGGTCAGTCCCAAGCCTCCTCCGTCGACCTTTCTCCGTCCTTTAGGTTTTTCATTCCGTCTAGGTCATAATGCCGCGTAAGACCGTCGTCCGGAAGAGGTTCCGACCCGAGGCCGGTCCCGAGCGGCGCTCCAAGGCGCGGCACGATCCCGCGAGGCAACCACCTCCGGCTCGTTCCCCGCCTAGGGCGGTTCCCGCGAGGCCATTGGCCGGGAAGGCCGTCACCACCGGGAGATATGTCGACTTCGACTATCTCTCCTGGAAAGGGTTCACCATAGGTGATAGGCTTAGGGCACAGGGATTAGAGTACTTCCTCACTTTAGATCTCCCCACTTACCCTGGCCTTGTTAGAGAGTTCTGTGGTACCGTCCATCGGGGAGATGGGGGTATCGAGGGCACAGTAGCCGGTGTCCCTCTGTTTGTTACGGAGGATCTTATTGCCCACATCCTCCACCTTCCATTAGTAGGGGTGGCTCCCACACACCCTGAGGACAGGGTTGAGGCCCTTACGGCCGTTCTAGGGCATCCACCCCAGTCACCTCTAGACGAGGTTTCTGCTAGCTCACTTCCGATTGAGGTGAGAATCCTTTTGAGTATACTGTCTAGGTCCATCTTCCCTAAGACAGGAAGATTTGATTTTGTAAATGAGAGAGACCTAGCTCTTATGTTTTATATTCTTCAGGACACCCCGATCAACTTCCCCAAACTCATCTATAGGTATATGTGTGAGCCCCTAGATAGACCTAGGCTCACCCTCCCATACGGCATGATATTCACCCTTCTGTTTAGGGAGTACGAGATTCCCATTCCTGAGGGGGAGCCCTTTCGCGCATTGCGATGGACTGATCGCACGCGTGCAGAGACCCTACACAGGATGGGGTTTCGGAAGAGAGAGGGGATCTGGGTTAGGAAGTCGTCCCTCACCTCACAGACCACCAGACCTTTCCCCAGTCCTGAGCCCGATTCAGACTACCCAGACCTTCCAGACCATCCAGACCTTCCATCCACTCCTCCTGCTCCTACCACCTCCGTCGGACCTTCCTCCTCGGCTCCACCATCCATGGAGGTCCGCATTGATCCTGAGCAGCTCCGGGAGCTGCGGCAGGAGATAGTCAGAGATCTGAGGGATGAGCTGCTTCGGGAGCTCCGAGGCTCGGTGCCTACTCCCTCTCCTGCGCCCACATCCTCTGCATTGGTCCCCTCCCTGACAGCCGTGACAGACATGACGGCTGAGGTGCGGCAAGAAATATACAACATGAGGAACCTGATGCAGGCCCAGTTCCACGGCTTGAGTGAGGTCACGAGCACCACTCGGAGGATGCGAGATGACATCGGCCGTGACATGTCCACCACCACTGCGGGGGCCGAGCGCTTGTCGAATGTGCTCATCGACAAGCTGGACGAAGTGCAGAAGTCCGTGCTCGAGGTTGATACGACACAGAGCAGGGCCATCCAGGCCGTTATTCGACAGCTCGAGAACGTGACCAATGCGGTCCAAGCACTGGTTGAGCGCATGTCTCGGGGAGATACATCCTCGAGAGGAGGACCCACATCCTCGAGAGGAGGTGCCTCATCCTCGAGGAGACCGTAGCTACCTTTTTGTATTTTGCTTTGACATGTATTACTTATTTTGCTTGATTGTGTGTGCTTACCTCCTTTTTGGTATGATGACAAAAAGGGGGAGAAATATGTATAAAAAATGTAAAAGGGGAGAAATATGGATAAAATATGTAAAAGAAATCAATGGAAATCAATAAAAAGATAAACTCTTAAAAACACACAAATTTGTTCTAAGTGGATTCGGTACCTCGAGGCTCATTATCTCTCTTTTGGGGCTCCTAATGGAGTAATCTCCAGAATCTATTCAAGGGATATTCGGAGATTAGCTGAATCCTACTCAAGAACAAATTGACAGATTTTCCCTCTAAAAACCAAAATTTCAGTTCAAAAACTTCAAAGCATTAAAAGAAAATTCAAAGAGTCAAAACAAAGTAGAATGCATATGTTGAGGGGGAGAATCTGAATTTTAATCAAGCTAAATCATTAATAACATATAAGCCAAACAATTGATTGCATAATATGAAGGCTTATATAATTCCAAATGAAAGGGGGAGCTTTAACTCCGAAATTATTGTCTCACTCCTTTCAAGCTTGGATAAATTGAATTACTAGACATTTAAATTCATTTATGGATTTTATTTCATTGTTATTGAGCAATTCATTTTACATATACTCAATGTTTTGTCATCATCAAAAAAGGGGGAGATTGTGGAGTGATTGATCATAACCCTATTTGATTTTGATGAGCTCAAAGCATTTGAGTATAATTCTTGTTTACTAATGAATTCAATTAAGTGTTTCAGTGAAAATTCTGTCTAAGTGTCTCTAGACTTGGTTCATAGTATTTTGGATAAGTTAAGAAGTCAGCCTGAACCAAAGTCTGAGACTCGAGTCGACTCCCGAGTATCACGAGTCGACTCCAAGCGTATCAAGTTCACTGGCACGGGCTCGAGTCGACTCCAGATCAGTACGAGTCGACTCCTACTGAGAACAGACAGAAGAACAGAAAGCTTCAACTCAGAACCTGTCAACGAGTCGACTCCTGAAGTGCACGAGTCGACTCCGATGTTCACCGAGTCGACTCCAGGATAGTAAGAGTCGACTCCAAGAGGAACACAAAGAAAAAGTCCGAGAGCGGTTTTGCGTCTCTGAGATTCGAGTCGACTCCAGTGGAACGCGAGTCGACTCCGATGGTTGGCAAGTCGACTCCAAAGAAAGTGAGAGTCGACTCTCAGAGGAACTCAAGAAAAAAGTCAGAGAGCGATTTTCGGACTCTGAGATTCGAGTCGACTCCCGCAATACGCGAGTCGACTCCGAGACTCCGCGACCATCAACAGACAGAAGATCAAGTTACTGCCTCTGAGATTCGAGTCGACTCCCAGACAGCTCGAGTCGACTCCAAGGCAGCTTCACATCAAAAAGGCAGAAGACCAAGTTTCGGAAACTGAGAGCCGAGTCGACTCCAAGGAAGTTCGAGTCGACTCCAAGACTGGACGAGCCAAAAGACAGAAGATCGGGAGTTCGGGCTCTGAGATTCGAGTCGACTCCCAGGACAGTCGAGTCGACTCGAGTGGACCAAATTCAAAAATGGATCCACGGACTTCATGGGATGAGCCGACTCCGAGAAAGCCAAGTCAGCTCCAGAAGTTGGCGAGTCGACTCCGGGTCAAGATGAGTCGACTCCCAGTCGCGAAGATACTTTAATTCAAATTCGAAATAGTTGCAGAGTCGACTCCGGAAAAGTATGAGTCGACTCCCGCTACAGCTGAGTCGACTCCTGATCGCGCGAGTCGACTCCAACCCACCAACGGACACATTGTCAGGCTGCGCAGAGTGTGCAGAACGGGCAGAAAAAGCACTCTAACGGCTAGTTTCCGTGGGGGTTGGTTTAAATAGCCACAGAGAACTGTAGCAAGAGAGGGCAGAACTATTCCACTCCAACTAATCAAGCATTCAAGCTCTGCAACGTGTTCTTCAACGAAAAAGAGGAAGATCTGCATTTACTGCATCCACCTACATCTTTCCAGCAATTAAAGCCTTCTCCTCCTGCATTCAAGTCGACTACTCACTCAAGAGGAGACCAGAAGTTTAAGAAGCCATTCCTCTTCTCCAACCTAAAAGCGTTTGAGGCTTCTTAACTTCATTTATTGTTCATATTGTCTTTTATCTGCTTTTGAGAAGCTGTATTTTTCTGTTTCTTCTTTTTATTTACACATTGTATTTGCTTGGTTCAATCGGGGGATTGAATCAAGGGGATTGAGGTTGGTTGGTGAGCCGAGTTAAAACCAACGTGTGTAAGGGTTCGATTGTGATCCCGGGAAAACAATCGGGGTGGTTCTAGTCGGTGAGCCTGGGAAAACCGACCGAGTTCGTTGTGAGCTCGTAAAACAACAAGTTTGGTTGTGAGCTTGGAAAACAACCGGCTGTAATCCAAGGGGGTTATAGTGAATTCCCAAGTGAGACTTGGGGAGTGGACGTAGGAGCAAGGGTTAGCTCCGAACCACTATAAAACTTGGTGTTTGTGATTGCGTGTCTCTATTCTTCTTCCTTTCATATCACTCACAGCACATAGTAATTAATTAAATAACTTACACTAGTTTTAATTACTTATCCGCATCGTCTTAAATACCCAAATTATTTTAAAACCCAATTCACCCCCCCTCTTGGGTTGTCTATCTGGGCAACAAAGTCAGAGTTAGACTCCATGCATTCCAACCAAGTCTGGACCTTAGTAGACCCACCAGAAGGTATTGTACCTATTGGATGCAAATGGATCTACAAAAGGAAGATAGGTTCGGATGGAGAGGTAGAGACCTATAAGGCAAGGCTTGTGGCGAAAGGGTATAGTCAGCGCGAAGGCATTGACTATCAGGAGACCTTTTCACCTGTAGCCATGCTAAAATCTATCCGAACATTGCTTGCCATTGCAGCATTTCATGATTATGAAATCTGGCAGATGGATGTGAAAACTGCTTTCCTGAATGGATATCTTGATAAAGATATCTATATGGAACAGCCTTTGGGTTTCACTTTCAGTGATGGAGATCACAAGGTTTGCAAGCTGCAAAGGTCCATCTATGGACTAAAGCAAGCATCTCGGAGTTGGAACACTCGTTTCGATGACGCAATCAAAACGTTTGATTTCAACAAAAACGAAGAGGAACCGTGTGTTTACAAAAAGGTTAGTGGAAGCGCTGTCGTATTTCTCGTACTGTACGTGGACGACATCCTACTGATAGGGAATGATATTCCCATGCCTAACCTCGGTCAAGGTCTGGTTGTCAAAAGAATTCTCCATGAAAGACCTTGGGGAAGCATCCTATATTTTGGGAATAAAGGTCTATAGAGATAGATCTAAAAGGATGCTTGGCCTTTCACAGAAGATGTACATAGAGGAGGTGCTGAAGAGGTTCAGCATGAAAAACTCCAAGAGGGGTCTCTTACCCCTAAGGCATGGAATTCATCTCTCCAAGAAGATGTGCCCCAACACATCTGAAGAGATTCAACGCATGAGCAAGATATCCTATGCATCGGCAATAGGGAGCCTTATGTATGCCATGCTATGTACACGACCTGATATAGCCCTTGCTGTGAGTGTCACAAGCAGATATCAGTCGAATCCAGGTGAAGAACACTGGACAGCTGTGAAGAATATTCTTAAGTACTTGAGAAGAACTAAAGATTTATTCTTGGTTTTTGGAGGATCATCAGAGTTAAAGGTAGAAGGGTACACAGATTCAGACTTCATGACTGATGTCGATGATAGGAAGTCAACATCTGGATATGTGTTCTTTGTGCAATGGTGGTACGGTGAATTGGAAGAGTTCTAAACAACCGATTATTGCTAATTCTACTATGGAAGCTGAATACATCGCCGCCTCTGAAGCTGCTAAGGAAGGCTTCTGGTTCAAGAAATTCATTGCAGAGTTGGACGTGATGACATCAGATGCCATAACACTCTACTGCGATAATAATGGCGCCATAGCTCTTGCTAAGGAACCAAGGTCTCATCAGAAGTCCAAGCACATAGAGCGGCGCTTCCATCTCATACACGACTATGTTGAGAAGAAATATGTAGAGGTGCAGAGAGTAGACTCCGCGGATAACGTGGCAGATCCGTTCACTAAGCAGCTAAGTCAGCAAAAGACTGAAGCCCACCTTGAGAAGATGGGGCTTAGATATATGACTGATTGGCTTTAGTGCAAGTGGTAGATTGTTAGATGTATGCCCTAGAAGCCAATCTGGCTGACACATTGTTAATTCTAGGGACATAATTTTGTACTTGACTATTTATTATTGAATAAATAAAAGGCATCTTTTCATTCATATTATTTATGTGTCTATGAATCGTCCAAGAAATTATAAGATGATGATGCATATTCTCAAGAGTTGAGAATTTGAGCAATGTATCATTGGTGATTAATTTTAAATGCTCCTGATCAATGGATCATCACAAGGACGGTGATCGATCCGATCAGTGCACAGATCACTTTCCTTCTGGATGGACGAGACTTGAGTCCACAGTGTAGGGACACTGAAGTGATAGTGCAGGTGCTTGTTAGAGAACAAGGGTACTGAGCGTGACCAAGACAAGAAGTCACTTGGATGTCTATCCACTCGTCAGTGACTTGCTTGATGTTGCAGTAGTGTGACTGGTCCTTTGACCTGCGGTGCTTCGGCTACTCACAGTGAGGTTATTGTAGTTTGACTGCACACATACATAGTCTCTAGACATATGGGTCCATGCAGTGTAGATTGGCTGCAGTAAGTTCACTGTAGGAGTAGGGTATGCACCTATAAGGAATCTATCGACCTTGATAGATAAGGAGAGATCCTATGTGATTTATAAGACTGAGTTCGTAAGACCTCGGCCGGGGCAGTATGCACAGTGGAAAAAGGGTTTTCCACTCTCGAACTTAAGTCGAACAAATCTTCACATATGACAGACGATGGGGTTTGACGAGTTGTCCATGACCTCCGTCCTGTAGGGATCCACGATAGTAGGACTGTATCACACGATAACTGCACCTAGAGGTTCATCATTCTATTCTACAGGGTAGCCACTACATGCTGCTAGGTGTCACTGGTGGATGGTGGGACTCACAGGGATTATCTCGATGATCGATAAACCCTAATGAGTAGAGTTGGAATCGTTCCAATCCATTGAAAGGAGTTTTCAATGATATTATGATAGAGATCATGATATATCTCACTACCAGTCAGAGTAGAACCTATGGGGTCACACACACTAGAAGTATTGACCGATCCGATGGTTGAATCGTGATTAGGAATCACAAGTAATCAATTCGATTGATATTCGGTTGAAGAAGGAACAAAGAGAATTAATTGGACTTAAAACAAGAGTCCTACTTCGAGTAGGATTCCTAGAGTCCTAATTGGATTAGGACTGGGAATCCTAGTTGGAGTACGACTGGGATTCCTACTTGGAATAGGATTCCTACAATCCTAATAAGATTAGGAGTTTTGAATTAGAATCAGATTCCTACTTGGAGTAGGATTCCTAGAGTCCTAATCAGATTAGGACTTCGGATTCAAATAGAGTTCTAATTGGATTAGGACTAAAATCAAATATGTCCTAATTTGGATTAGGGTTTCTTAAGTTACAATTAATTATTAATCTAATGAATCAATAAGACTCCTAATTGGATTAGGATTGAAGAGTTCAATTGAGTCAAAATTATTTTAAGTTCTAATTGGATTAGGACTTACCTAGATTGGACCCAAATTGGTTCACCCTTGGACTAAGCCTAATTGGATTAGGACTTAATCACATTAGGGCATCCAAATCCTTACTTAATGAGGAATAGGGCAACCATGAAGGAGGGGCACACGCCCCTCCTCCTTTCCTTTGCTTGGGGCGGCAACACAAGAGGGGCCGACGCCCCCCTTGGAAGGTGATCAAGGGCTCCTAATTTGTAGGAGCCCTTCATGCCTTTAAAAGGGCTTGTGGGCGGCACCTAGGGCAAACTTGGTCCTCCTCCTCTTCAAGCCGTACGCCTCCCTCTCCTCTCCTCTTGGTTCAGCCGCAAGCAACGGAAGAAAAGGAAAAGCCATCGGCGGCCCCCTCCTCTTCTCTTCCTCCTTCCAACGCAAGGAAAAGGGAGTAGGCTGCAAGGGCTTTGGTTCTTCATCCAGTTGCCTTCTTCTTCTTCCTCCTCTCAAGCACAATCAAGGGTTGTTGATAGAGAGGAAATCAGCCATCAAAAGAAGTCTTTTTAAGGGAGCTAGCACCCTGGGAAGACAAGAAAGCTTTGATCGGTCCTCTGCATCGTGTGGATACCCGTAGAGGCCGGACGTTTGAACGGCTTCAAACGAACCTTCATCCTAAAACCACGAACTTCAGTTTGCGGTGATCATCTACCCGCACAAGGTGAAGATCTGATCTTCTAAATGTTTTAAAAGTTTTTAATTCTTGCCTAACTACGAACGGTTCATGAAACAACGTTCATGCGATGAACGTCGATCCCGCACAAGCCTCTTCCGCTGCCATCTGATTTTTTTTTTGAAATATCAGCGGCATGGGCGGGTTCCCAACAAGACCGCCTAGGCACCTATACAACACTCTTAACAACACTATCAAAAAGAATGTAAAGCATTTTGGCCAAAGTTTTCGAGAAAGGTTATTTCTGCAATAATCTCCTATTAGTAGTATTTTGGACACTTAAAAGTAAGATAGTCATATCGAGAACCATTGTTACTAACTAACAAAGATAGTCATTTCTGCAATTGCGTATCCCTTTTACTATAAAAAGGGAAAGAAGGCTTTATTCGGGCTCTAGATGCACTATCTACTAGACAATTGATATCGATAACAATATGGACAAGGCTTCTAAATCTATCCATTATCTTTTACTTTTCTCTTTTTCCTCCCCCTCCTTGGTGTAGACCTAATTAACTCTAGAGTTTATTTTAGTTTTATCAATCATTTTATGTTGTGTTTTCAATGATTTGATGTATCAATGATGTATGAAATTGGACTATATGAATGTTGTTTTGTTTCATTCTTTTGATCTAGTTCTTTTCTTTGGTGGTTCTGATTTTTCTTGTTAGTTTAACCACTTGGTGGATTATGAAGTCCTTATGATCGAGTTACTGGATTTTTACAAGGGCATATGGATTGCTAAGAAAATGTTGTCAGTTGTATAATATTGTTTATCAAGTCTAATTTACATTGGTGACCCTTTTGCTATTAGCTTAAGCTTTTGCATTCTGACATATTGTTATCATGGTATCATAACTTTAGATTTTCTAGAAATCATGAGTTAAAATCCTTAAAATACAACCTTCCTAAAATTCGAACCCATAACCTCCTCCTAGAACATGGTTCTGAACATAATGGCAGATTGTCTTATGTGCATATCTTTATACAAATTGATATGACTAATTATGTAGACTTGAGGACAGGTATTATAATATACAAGGCTACCATTATCTTGTTAGAAGTATATAATTTTCTTTCCTCATTTTTAAAATCTTCTATTTTTTTATTGATTTATTTTTTATATTTGTTGTTCTACCATTACGCAGATTTTAGAATAAAAGTTTCAAATGCTCCCATCTCCCTTCCAATTTCTATTCTGTTGTAGAGAAGGATATGCCTAGCAAGTACAATCAGTTGGATCACACCAAGCCTCGTAGGAGCCAATGCATTCATAGATGAAGATCGCAGCATTATTAGCTTCTCGCCAATGGCTTTTCCGTTAAAGACTATGTGAAGTTTATCCTACACTTTTCTCTTCTTGTTCATTGTGCTTCTCTCTATATAACTACGACTGTTGTGTGCATTGTTCGTGTTGAAGCCTCATTGCTTCATGGTACTCGAACTTTGATATAAATAGATGGCTGGTGGTCGGAAGAAGAAATAGAGATAGAACCAAAATTAGAATCAGTCTAGGGCTGATGTTCATGAAGAGCCACATTGATGAAATGAATACCAAGATATTGAGATAGAAGAATTGATAAGGTAAGTAGATCTCTCGACCATGTATTTGGCTTTTGTCGAGGATCGAACTTCTTTAGACCACACTATGAAGATGATTATGTTGATGATCATGTTGAGGATCGCGTTACATAGCCATCTGATTTGACAATCAAATCCTTGAAGGAGTTATACGTTAGGGACCTTTCGGATGGGGTGACAAAGATACTGGATTGTTTGAACACCTTCGCATGCATCATTGAATACAAGGATGTGTCCTAGAAGAGAAGAAGGTGAAGTTGGTATCCTGAAAATTTAGAGACCAAGCTTTAGCTTGGTGGGAGCAATTCTAGAAAAGATCATGAGTGGAGGGGCAAACCACACAGCATCTACCTTTCAACTATACCCAAAACTTGTACCAACGCCTCTAGAATTTTCAATATGGCAACAGATCTATTGTGATTACATTGAAGCACACTATCAGTTCATTGCTAGAAACAAGTTTATGATGATGGAGCAATAGATGACCATATACATAGGTGGGCTGCACCAATCAATCCAAGACACCCTCAATCTGCACTTGGACTGTGCATGAGGCATATGATCATGCTATTATTGAAGAGAAGCAGCAAAACCAAAGGATGTTCCAATCTATTGGACAAGATAGTAGATCAAAAGAGATGCATGGAGCTGATGTTTAAAGAAATCCTAGTCGGGGAAGACCTGATATCCCACCATGCCGAGGTGGCCAAAAAGACTCAAGATAGTGGTTCAAATCTCCGTTGTTACAGTTATGGAAAGATAGCTCATACATGAAATAAGTGCACAAAAGGTCAATTTTTCCTCCAAAATAATAGCTATTAGTTGAAGGTAATGAAGGATCTGATGTACATGAGGACGATATGGGCCCAACCTATGATGAAGTTGACAATGTAGGAGATGAAGGGGATTGAAGGGAGATATTGATAAGTCGCTTATTATCAGAAATAGTCTTATGGCTAATTTGCAAGGTCGTAATGAATAGGGAAAGCTAGGAGAATGTCACATCTCAAGAGGCTATTACAAAGTGTTGTCAGCGCCTGCGCCGGAACCCACTCACACCGGCGCCGCCACCGACGTCGGACAAGCAAAGAGAGAATAAACGGATAAGCACTCTCTCGCTCCCTCGACACCGGACTCAAGGATCACCTCTTTCGCTCCGCTACGAAGGGCAAAAGATTACCCCTGGTATTAATAGGGTGAAACACTTGAGCACCGCAACGGATTATCAAACCAAAGGAAGAAGAAGGAAGAAAATAGCAAAGCAAACACAAAGATATAACGAGGTTCGGCTACAAGTAGCCTACGTCCTCCACCGCTCCAAATCTCAATTAGGATGAACTGATTGCAGAGATTGCACACACCCGAACGATCACAAGCGATCGATCTACAAGAGATTCACACAGAATTCCCTTTGCACAAGAAGTAGGATCCCAATCCTCTTCTTCTCTAGAACCCTAGCCTCACAAACAAGAGTCTCTCTAAAAAATACGGCCAATCCTTATTCCCTAGGGCTCTCATGAGTCCTATATATAGTCTCAAGACCTTCAGATGATCATAGCCGTCGAAACGCCAACAAAACACCAAAAGAAAACTCATCCGTATGATTTCCCGCGAGCTCGAGTCGACTCGACTGAAGTTCGAGTCGGCTCTGGCACGTCTGGACCAACTTCCAGTATAACTGGCACGATCTCGAGTCGACTCGACTGTGGCTCGAGTCGACTCGACGATGCTTCGAGTCGTCTCGACTGTAGCTCGAGTCGACTCTGACAGTTCAGACAGAAACATGGTTTTTGGCGGCTTTTCTCCTCTCGGGTCGACTCGACAGGCCTTGAGTCGACTCGACTGTTCCCGAGTCGACTCGACTGTAGCTCGAGTCGACTCTAACAGTCCGCCAGACAGAACTATGCAGAATTAATTCTCCTTCAATTCTCTTCATCACCAATGGTCTCCACATACCCCAACAATCTCCCACTTGGAGACCTTGGGTGTATCCTCTTGTTACTTGGTTCTCCTCTGTGCTCACACTGAAACTGGATCATCCTAGTGAGATCGGTACGATGCCTCCTCAATGTCTTCAAGCATGAAGACCAGCAGAAGCTGAACAACTCCTCAGCTTCTCCACCGTGACGACCTTCGTCAACATATCTGCAGGATTCTGACTTGTATGAATCTTCTCCAACTTGACAAGTCCCTGCTCGAGCAATGACCTCACGAAGTGGTACCGTATGTCAATATGCTTCGTTCTTCAATGGAAAGCTGAATTCTTCGCCAGATGAATTGCACTTTGACTATCTGAATATAACAAGCAATCCTTCTGTTCCTTCCCAAGCTCCTTCATCAAGCCTTGAAGCCATATTAGTTCCTTGCAACGCCTCTGTGGCTGCCACATACTCCGCCTCCGTAGTCGACAATGCAACAACTGGTTGTAACCTGGAAATCCAACTGACGGCTCCACTGCCCAAGGTGAACAAGTACCCTGTCGTGCTCCTCCTGCCGTCCAAGTCTCCTGCCATGTCTGAGTCCACAAAGCCCTGTAACCGGATCTCAGAACCTCCATAGCACAATGACATGTGCTCAGTGCCTCTCAGATACCTCAGTATCCATTTGACCGCGCGCCAATGCTCCAAGCCTGGGCAGCTCATGAAGCGACTCACAACTCCCACTGCTTGAGCAATGTCAGGTCTCGTACACACCATAGCGTACATCAAGCTTCCCACCGTCGATGCATACGGGATTTTTGACATATTGAGCTCCTCCACCCGCGTCTTCGGACTTTGCCCTTTTGAAAGCTTAAAATGGGCACCCAGCGGTGTGCCAACAGGTTTGGCACCCTCCATGCAGAACCTCCTGAGTACTCGGCTGATGTACTCCGCCTGAGATAGTCTGAGGATATGTTTAGACCTATCTCTGCTGATCCGCATCCCAAGGATCTGTTTTGCTGCTCCTAGATCCTTCATTGCAAATTTTCTTGACAGCTTCAGCTTCAATTTTGCAATCTCATGCATGCTAGCTCCTGCAACTAACATGTCATAAACATACAATAGCAAGATAATGTAAGATGTACCGAAGTCCCGGAAGTAGCAACAGTGATCCTCCTGACATCTCCTGTATCCTATCTCAAGCATGTAACTATCGAACTTGAGATACCATTGTCTGGATGCCTGTTTCAAACCATAGAGGCTTTTCTTCAATTTGCAAACCAAGTCACCCGTGCCAGCTGCAATGTATCCCTCCGGCTGCTGCATATATATCTCCTCATCGAGATCTCCGTGGAGAAAGGCCGTCTTCACATCAAGTTGCTCTAAGTGAAGATCCTCTACTGCCACCATGCTCAGCACCGCCCGAATAGAACTCATCTTGACTACAGGAGAAAAGATCTCCGTGAAGTCGATACCTGCTCTCTGCTGAAATTCTTTTACAACCAGCCTGGCCTTGTATCGCTTCTTCCCATTCTGCTCTTCCTTCAGCCTGTAAACCCATTTGTTTGATAGTGCTTTCTTCCCCTTAGGGAGATCCACCAAATCCCACGTTTGATTCTGCTCCAATGACTCCATCTCATCATCCATAGCCAACTCCCACTCCTTCCTGGCATCAACCTCCAATGCCTCCGTGAAGCATTCAGGTTCGCCATTATCTGTGAGCAGCAAATAACTAAGAGTCCCATCATACCTTTGAGGAGGCTTCCCATGAGTACTACGAGTGGACCTTCTTAGTTGTGGAGGGGGTGCAAATGCTTCAGGTTCTTGCTCTGACTGAGTCTTCTGACCAGAATTTGTAGACTCCTCTTCAGGATCCACAAAACACGGCTCAACAGGTTTTGTTTCTGATTAAGTGCTCTGCTGCATTTTCTCATTGAATACCACATCATTACTACGAATGATCTTCCTATGTTCGGGATCCCAAAGCCGATACCCAAACTGTTGACCTCCGTATCCAACGAAAATGCACTTCTTTGATTTGGCGTCTAGTTTGCTTCTTTGACTGGAATCAACATGGACATAACTGGTACAACCGAATACTCGTAAGTGCGCCAAATCAATTTTCTTCGCTGTCCATGCTTCCTCAGGAATTCCAAATTCAAGTTTCTTTGATGGCCCTCTGTTGATCAAGTAGGCAGCAGTGTTAACTGCTTCCGCCCAAAACTGTTGTGGCAATCCAGCATGTATCCTCATACTTCTGGCATGCTCATTAATTGTTCTGTTCATCCTTTCAACAACTCCATTTTATTGTGGTGTTCCTGGAACTGTCCTCTGCCTGACGATCCCAGCATCTGCACAGTAGTCCTCAAACTCCCTGCTACAATACTCACCACCGTTGTCCGATCTCAGGCATTTCAACCTCTTTCCTGTCTCGAGTTCTACCATCGCCTGCCATCTCCTGAAGACCCCAAATACCTCTGACTTGTGCTTCAAGAAGAACACCCAAAGCTTCCTGGTAGCATCATCAATAAAAGTAACATAGTACTGAGATCCACCATTGGAAGAAACTGGTGTAGGCCCCCACACGTCCGTGTGCACGAGATCTAGCTTTTCTTGCTTCCGAGGTTTACCTTCTTTGTTGAATGAAACACGCTTCTGCTTTCCGAGAACACAATCCTCACAGAAGTCCATCTCAACACTCCTGAGACCCTGCAGCTTTTCCAACTGGTGCATCACCTCAAGTCCCTGATAACTCATGTGCCCTAGTCTGCAATGCCATAACTTGGTGTCCACATCTGCTGCAACAAGTCCAATAGAGTTCTCCGTGCCGTTGGTGACATAAAGTGTCCCAACCTTCTTGCCACTAGCCACCGTCAACGAACCTCTGGATATCTTCCACTGATCAGCTGTGAAAGTAGCCTTGTACCCCAGGCTCGCCAACTGTCCAACAGAAATCAGATTCCTCTGCAGTTGAGGCACGTGCCGTACGTCCTCAAGCTCAAGTGAAGATCCAAAAACCAACTTCACTTCCGCGCTTCCCCTTCCTTGTATGGTGCAAGGCTCTCCATCCCCTAGGTAGACTTTGCCGAAGTCTCCCTTCTCCGGTCAGAGGTGTTTAGTAGACTTCCAGATAACTCCGTTGCTCCAGAAGATTTTCTTCTTGCTTCTTCACTCAGAAGCACTCCCACAACGTCATCAAAGATCAACTTCCCCGTCGCCGAAGAGTTGCTCACTGCCATCACCAGGCCCCTCCCAGCTATCAGGCAATCCGGAGAGGATTAGCAATGCCCGAATCTCATCGTCAAAACTAATCTCCACTGACTCCAACTGTAGGGTTCTAGCATGTCATAATGGGCAGCGGAAGCTTGGGATTTTAAAATTTTCTTAATAAAGTCCCTATGCATGAAACCCTTTTAAGCCTAGATCACCTTAATGATTACAATCAAATAATATAAAATAAATACAGAATTAGTAGAATACCTCAAACGCTAATCCAAAGTGTACAATCTCCACGAGGCGTCCAAGTGTCCGCCCTCCAATGGTGATCCACACGAAAACTTGATCAAGACTTTAGCTCCAAAGACTTTTAATCCTTAATGCAGAATTCTTCTAAAGAACTCTAATGGCTTGCTTTCCTTCCTTTCTATTTTTCTTTAGCCTTCTAAAATCACTTCTAATCCTTTTGTCCTAAGGAAGACCACCTTGTCTTGGCTTAGGACACACTAGAAGCAATGTTAGAAAGAAAGAAACTAATGTAAGAAAGAAGGGATATGAGAGAGAGAGAGTTGGATTGATTTTCGATGATTAGAAAACACCGGGAGCATTCCTATTTATAGATGGCGTGGGGATGCATCACCAAAGGATGCATCCCATCCACACATCCTTCAGATGGGGCGTGATAAGAGGAGAGAAGGCGCCACAAAAATAGGGAGAGGCGTATCAAAAGTGGTTATGATAAGATCAAGCGCTTATGATGTGGCGCTTGATTCCCTAAGCACCTCTTCATGAAAATGCGCCGTACTCTTCCCTTTTTTCACTTCTTCTCACGCAAGAAAAATAGGAACCAACCTTATCCATTCATCAAGGGTTGATGATGATCCAAAGGCCATGAAAGAAGGCGCCATATATCCCTTAGGCGTGATGAAGAGAGAAGAGAGAGAATGGATAAGATCAAATAAATGGTTCATCCTTATCCATTTAATCTTCACGTATTCTCTCTCTTTCCTTCACCTATTTTTCATCTCCACGCCTCCCAATGATATCCATCACGTCATCATGATCTCCCATCATCCTATGATGAAAATCCAATGGCTCCAATTCATGGTGCCATCCATTTGATCCATCTCTTCATCCAAATGTTGATGCAACGGTCAAAAATGAATGATTTATCAAATCTAATCCAATTAGACTCAAACCAAGCCAATTAGGAGCCAACTCTTGGCTAACCCATATTAGAATATGATCTAATCAAATTAGATCAATTAAGAATCAGATTCGAATTCAATTCGAATCAGATTCGAATCCAGTTCGAATCAGGAGCTAAGGTTTGCAAACACCTGCTAGGATGTTTATCTTGCAAACATGATCTAATCCAATTAGACCCTTGATAAGTTTTCTTGTGTGTGACCCATTGGGTTCCATACTTAGCCAGCAATAGGTGTGAGTGCGAGTTGACCCAACTTGATTAGAACTCTTCTAATCGATTTAAGTCCAAACTGCGCGAACCCGAACTTAACAATTAGAATCCTTTCTAATTGGTGATCGAATTAAACTCTTTAATTCGATCAAACCTATAAGACAAGATTGACGTCTAGCAACGTGTCATGTCTACCCGAAAAATATGGAATTTGGTGGAAATACCAAAAATACCCTTCAGTGGCAAGTTACCATGCAATTCAATCCTTTAATCAAACTGCATCCCAAATATGTATATGAGTATGAATATATGTCAAACTCAATTTCATATTCATATTTTTCTCAATCTTTTAATGATAATTCAAATAATGAAACATTAGAAACTCTTTCTAATTTTCATTCTGCTTTGATCAAAGGCTTCCTGAATTATCATATGATTAGAATAAATAGGATGCTATTTTCTCTTACTAGAAGTGATTAATTCCTTGTTGATCTACTCATAATCTTCGTACACAATCCACCATATCCAGAAGACCTCGTACATAACTTATTGTCATGAATGAGTGTAAACCAAAACATAGGTTCATGTGCACAAGATACCATGGTGATCTCAGGTCAAAGGATCAGTTGCACAACTCCCACTAAGAGAATCATCTTTTGACATGTAAGTAAGACTTCATAAGATTTCTCTTTGTAGGTCAATTCAGTGAACTCATTCTTCTAATGAGCACCCATATCTTTGTATTAGTGTCTCCACACAAATGATTGTGAGATCAATCATCCTCTGCATCGAGCATACATAAGACATGCCAGTCTTTCCGGTAATCATTGATCCCCGACTCAATGTACCAATGACTGGGAATATTTAAGATTAGGATTTTAGGATTTTAAGTCTCACTAGTATGATCTCATCATAGTCTTAAAACCATTGCCCTAATCTAAGGAGTTTATCATAAATATAATCAACAGCATATGATAAAACATAACGCCTTTATTCATATTTAAATGTCATGTACATGATTTGGACAAATCAAAAGAAAAACCCTTCGCAATACATATTGCGATTGGCTTGTAGGGCATCTACTCTTTCACCAACTGGGCCGTGAGTCCATTGAATTCGTTGAGGTATTCTGCTATGCTGCCGCCATTTTGCATACGAAGATTAAACAACCTCTTCATGAGAAATACCTTGTTTGATGCTGAGGGTTTCTCGTACATCCGCGACAATGTTGCCATCACTTCCATCGTCGTCTTCTCGTTTTTGATGTTGAATGCCACTTGGGATGCAAGTGACAATCTAATGGTGCCGAGCGTCTTCCGATCGAGGACCTCCCAGTCTTCATCGAAATCTTCTCTCATTTATTTGCTCTACCTCCAAGAGATAAATAGAGATCCTTCTGGTAAAGATAATCCTCTATTTGCATCTTCCAAAATCCGAAGTTCGTGCCATTGAACTTCTCAATTCGCATCTTTCCTTCATCCGCCATCGCAGAAAACCTATGGCTCTGATACCACTTGTTGTCAGCGCCTGCGCCGGAACCCACTCACACCGGCGCCGCCACCGACGTCGGACAAGCAAAGAGAGAATAAACGGATAAGCACTCTCTCGCTCCCTCGACACCGGACTCAAGGATCACCTCTTCGCTCCGCTACGAAGGGCAAAAGATTACCCCTGGTATCAATAGGGTAAAACACTTGAGCACCGCAACGGATTATCAAACCAAAGGAAGAAGAAGGAAGAAAATAGCAAAGCAAATACAAAGATATAACGAGGTTCGGCTACAAGTAGCCTACGTCTTCCACCGCTCCAAATCTCAATTAGGATGAACTGATTACAGAGATTGCACACACCCGAACGATCACAAGCGATCGATCTACAAGAGATTCACACAGAATTCCCTTTGCACAAGAAGTAGGATCCCAATCCTCTTCTTCTCTAGAACCCTAGCCTCACAAACAAGAGTCTCTCTCAAAAATACGGCCAATCCTTATTCCCTAGGGCTCTCATGAGTCCTATATATAGTCTCAAGACCTTCAGATGATCATAGCCATCGAGACGCCAACAAAACACCAAAAAAAAACTCATCCGTATGATTTTCCGCAAGCTCGAGTCGACTCGACTGAAGTCCGAGTCGGCTCTGGCACGTCTGGACAACTTCTAGTATAACTGGCACGATCTCGAGTCGACTCGACTGTGGCTCGAGTCGACTCGACGATGCTTCGAGTCGTCTCGACTGTAGCTCGAGTCGACTCTGACAGTCCAGACAGAAACATGGTTTTTGCGGCTTTTCTCCTCTCGGGTCGACTCGACAGGCCTTGAGTCGACTCGACTATTCCCGAGTCGACTCGACTGTAGCTCGAGTCGACTCTGACAGTCCGCCAGACAGAACTATGCAGAATTAATTCTCCTTCAATTCTCTACATCACCAATGGTCTCCACATACCCCAACACAAAGTAACTCTACCTATAGAGAAGCATCCTTGGCCTTATAAGCTTTCTTGGTTCCAGAAGGAAAGTGATATAACCATAGATAGTGGATGTTTGGTATTGTTTTCGATTGAATAAAAGTATTTTGAAGAAGTTCGGTGATATGTAGTTGCCATGGATGCATGGCACCACAGTTTCGAGGATTTCGCAGTTTGATGGCACCAACCATTGATTGTTTGAAGGAAAAATCTTTCCAATGGACACCAGAGGACCGGCGAGCTTGGACAAAATCAAAATCAAGAGATTTGAGCCGCACCAGTCTTTAGCTCTTCCTAATTTCAATGAAGTTTTGTGGTGGAGTGTGATGCTTCTTCGAAGGAAGTTGGTGTTGGGATTTGTATCCTAAATGTCAATCGTCAGCATATTGATGATTGAATTTTGTAAATGAATTGACAAATTAATAAAGTGTTATTTGGCATTATTCATCATTTCATCTTCAAATGAACTCTTATATGATGAAGTCCTTAGGACTTATGTTATGATAAAGGAGGATTTATCTTTGAGTCCTTAAACTTGTTCGCGACCAAATGATATGTTGTTACTAGGACGACAGCATTATCGAGATTAGGTCGTTATGTGACATATACGTTGGTTGTCCTCTTAACCAAGGAGTGTGGAGACACTGGTATGCCACACAGGTGAAGTGTAGGAGTACATTTCACTGAACGTGACCAATTTCGGAATGCTCTACTGTCGAGAGATGTTCCGAGTGGATATGGGTATAAGTTTGGCCCTCTGACCTGAGACCGCAACCTGTGACTAGAAGCAACTCACTGTACTTTGGTACCGGACTATCTGAATTTCTAATTCAGTGACGGAAGGTCACTGGGTGCAGTCAAGTACTTGCGTAGTCAGTTGTGAGTCAAGATGGAATTGACCCCTCCTGAAAACAGGAGATATTGTCTTGTGATTAATTTAGCAAAACCTTGGCCAGGGTAATCCCAGTGAGGAGTCACGGGATATCTAAAGTTAATCACATAATGGATGTACTAATTATAGGGTTGACAGTGAGCTCTAAGTCATCCTGGCATTAGGAGTCAAAGGGATTGAATTATACAGTAACCATAGTTCAGGGTTCAAGAATATTTGCTTCGCATATATTCGGCCTATCCGGACGTTGGGTACCATTGCTAGATGGTCATATCAATTAGTGTAGGAAATTGTTCCTATACTACCGGCTTAGGTTCGAACCTATGAGGTCACACGCATAGAAGATTCCTGATTGATCAAGAAAGCTGATGAATGATTAAGAATCATTCAGGGATAATTTGGTCAATTTGATTGGCAAATTATCTTATAAAATAATTAAAGTAATTATTGAAGGATTAATTAGTAATTAAATTACTAATAAACTCAATTTGATTGAGTAATTGTGCTAAGGATGAGCCAAATTGAATTGGATTCAAGTTTGGGCTCAATCAGGATTTTGACCTGATTGGATTAGGTTAGAACCAAAAAGGACTTAAGCTGATCAAATTAATTTTAAATTAATTTGTTCTTAATTGGGGATTGACCTAATTGGATTAGGTCCAACACAAAGTAATTAATTCAATTTGATTGAGTTTGCATGAGCCAAAATTGAATTGGATTCAATTTGAGCTCAATCAGGGTCTGACCTGATTAGATTGGGTTCAACCAAATTGCTTTGTTTTAATTTGGGTTTGACCAAATTTGATTAGGTGCAACCCAAGAGGATTAGGCTCAGATGATGTGGCAATTATTGGTGACATGGAATTGGATTTCATGAATTTTAAATAAACCAAAATTATTGCATGGCACATGGACCCATTGCTTGACACATAGCGACATTGTTTGTTATTTGAATTTAAATTCAAACATTAAGCAATGTGTTAAATGATTTTAATCAATCAAACCATCAGCCAAGGTGGCGTATGAGTTTCTGAATGGATTAAATTCGAATTTCAAGAGGTGATTTCGAAATTATGAAGTGTTTTACCTTGCCGCATGGATTTCAAATTCCTTCCCTCTTGCACATGTGTTTAAAATTTGAATTTAAATCAGATTTGGTTGAGATCTGATTTGGGTTGTTCCTATTCCTTTGCATGTGCCAACTAAAAGAGGTTTTTCTGAAAATAAATTTTGAATTTTGAATGAAAATTCGGAGGCCATTAAAAGGGGTCAAACATGGGCACCAAAAAACACATCCATTGCAGCCTTCTTCCTCACCCGCCTCCTCTTCCTCTTCTTCTCCATTTTAGATAGGGTTTTCAGGGTGAATATCTAGAAGATTCAAGATCAGATCTGAGTCCTCTACTTCCCTTACAAACCTCATCTCCATCTGCTTCAAGACGATTGATCAAGAGTTGATTGAATCCCGACGGGCAGATTTCAGCTTTCAAGAAATTCTGCGCAAGCTAGCACTTCCGCAGGATTGGATCTCTTCAGGAACTTCGCGTGTGTTGCCCAGATAGACAACCCAAGAGGGGGGGGTGAATTGGGTTTTAAAACAATTTGGATAATTTAAAACGTTATGGATGATTAATTAAAAACTATGCCAAGTTATTTAATTAATTACTATGTGCTGTGAGCAATATGAAATGAGAAGAGGAAGAGACAATCAATCACAAACACAAGTTTTATAGTGGTTCGGAGCTATCCCTTGCTCCTACGTCCACTCCCCAAGTTTCTCTTGGGAATACACTATAACCCCCTTGGATTACAGCCGGTTGTTTTGCAAGCTCACAACCAAACTTGTTGTTTTACGAGCTAACAACGAACTCGGTCGGTTTTCCCAGGCTCACCGACTAGAACCAACCCCGATTGTTTTCCCGGGCTCACAATCAAACCCTTTCACACGTTGGTTTTAAAACTGGCTCACCAACTAACCTTTATCCCCTTGATTCAATCCCCCGATTGAACCAAGTAAATACACGTAGTAGAAAGAAAACAGAAAATAAGCTTCTCAAAAGCAGGTATGAAACAATATATTCAAGGATGAGTTTAGAAGCCCTCAAACGCTTTTAAGCTTAAGTAGAGGAATGGCTTCTTGACTCTGGTCTCCTCTTGGATGAGTGATCGACTTGAATGTAGGAGGAGGAAGCTTTGAATGCTGGGGAGAAGTTGGTGGCGCAGTAAATGCTGATCTCCCCTTTTTCTCGTTGAAGAGCACTTGCAAAGCTTGAAGACTTGAATGCTTGGAGTGGAATGTATGTTCTCTATTTTGCTACAGTCTTCTGTGGCTATTTAAGCCAACCCCCACGGAAACTAGCCGTTACTCCACTTTTTCTGGCCGTTCTGCACACTCTGCGCAGCCTGACAATGTGACCGTTGGTGGGTTGGAGTCGACTCGCGCGATCAGGAGTCGACTCGGCTGTAGCGGGAGTCGACTCAAGCTTTTCAGGAGTCGACTCGGCAACTGTTCCAAGTTTGAATTAAAGTTGCCGTCACGACTGGGAGTCGACTCGTCTTGGCCCGGAGTCGACTCGCCAACTTCTGGCGCTGACCTGGCAATTTTGGAGTCGGCTTTTCCCTCTGTAGACCGTGGATACAAATTTGAATTTTGCCCTCTCGAGTCGACTCGACTGTCCTGGGAGTCGACTCGAATCTCAGAGCCCGAACTCCCGATTCTCTGTCTTTGGCTCATCCAGTCTTGGAGTCGACTCGAACTTCCTTGGAGTCGACTCGGCTCTCAGTTTCCGAAAGTTGGTCTTCTGCCTTTTGACGTGAAGCTTGTCTTGGTGTCGACTCGAGCTGTCTGGGAGTCGACTCGAATCTCAAGTGGCAGTAACATGGTTTTCTCTGTTGATGGTCGCACAATCTTGGAGTCGACTCGCGTAATGCGGGAGTCGACTCGAATCTCAGAGTCCATAAAACACTCTCTGACTTTTTCTTTGTGCACCGGTGGGAGTCGACTCGCGTTCCACTGGAGTCGACTCGAATCTCAGAGTCCATAAAATACTCTCTGACTCTTTCTTTGTGTACCGCTGGGAGTCGACTCGCGTTCCACTGGAGTCGACTCGAATCTCAGATCTGAAAGACTGCTCTTCTATCCTTCTGTCTGTTTTCAGTCGGAGTCGACTCATACTGATTAGGAGTCGACTCGAGCTCGTGCCAGTGACCTTGATACGCTTGGAGTCGACTCGTGAAACTCGGGAGTCGACTCGAGTCTCAGACATTGGTTCAGCAGACTTCTTAACTTATCCAAAATACTGTAAACCATGTCTAGAAACACTTGAGCAGGATTTTCACTGAAACACTCAATTGAATTCATTAGTAATCACACGATATACTCAAATGCTTGAGCTCATCAAAATCAAACGGGGTTTTAATCAATCACTCCACAATCTCCCCTTTTTGATGATGACAAAACTTTGAGTATACGTAAAATGAATTGCTCAATAAATAATGAAAATAAAATTCACAAGTGAATTCAAATGTCTGAAAATTTAATTTATCCAAGTTTGAAAGGTGTGAAACATTTAAATTTCGGAGTTAAAGCTCCCCCTTTCATTTGGAATTATATAAGCCTCCATATTATGCAATCAATTGTTTGGCTTATATGTTATCAATGATTTATCTTGATTAAAATTCAGATTCTCCCCCTCAACATATGCATTCAACTAGTTTTAGTTTTCTGAATTTCCTTTTAATGCTTTGAAATTTTTGAACTGAATTTTTTGTTTTTAGAGGGAAAATCTGTCAATTTGTTCTTGAGTACGATA
>NW_024069797.1:0-28892 GCF_009389715.1 Phoenix dactylifera
GGAAAAAGTGTCTCCATTGAAGAGGTTCGTAGTATTTGCGATCATGTGATTCATGAGAGGAGCTGTTGGTGGGGTCATCCTGGAGCTCAAAGATTCGAGGAAGAGAAGACAGATGTTGCAGATGAATTGCTAAGCTGTTGCTTCTCCTCCCTTCCAAGTACAAGCGAAGGCCAGTCACTGGCCTCTTGCCTACGTCAACCTGCATCACAGCCGACTCAGAAACCTATATGAATAGAACCCTATTATAGTATACATTAGCAGGAAACAGTAGAGATTGTGAATGTGAATTACCAATTATAGACAACAGCTATAACAGGTTTTACTGTGACTTCTAGTTTGAGGGTTTTTCACTGTTTTCTAATTCTCATTTGAGAAAAATATTCCAGAACAACAGGTTATATCTTACTGCAGAACTGGAACTACTTGAAACTGCATTGAAAATTTCAGAAAAGCTACAGTTTGCATAATATCACATCCATAAGGCGAAGGATTAATGGATTTTACCTTAAAAATATCCACTTGCCATTTGACTGGTTCAATGAACATCAACTTTGTCAGAACCAAGGTTCATCGTACCGGTACCGAACCTGTACCGGTGCCACACTAGCATAGTATCGATACAGTACGGTATGGATTTTTTTGGTGTAACGAGGGTCGGTACGCCACTGGTACCGGTACCGGTACCGGATCGATATGACATAGTATGCCCGGTACCGTCCGGTATGGTACGGTACGACATACCATGGTCAAAACACAAATTTTAGCTCAAAATCAATTAAACAAATTTGAATGCCATGAATAGAAAAAGATGATGACAGTCTCTCCATTAAAGTTTCATCATAATCATTCATGGTTAATGCTTAAATATAGCCTCCTCAGCGGAGGCAGCTGCTTAATCTTAAGATAGGATTGCAGCCCTTAGTTTGCTGCTGGATGGAATCACATGATTGAATTTAACTATAAAGCCAGGAGTGAGTAAAATACACAGGCCATGAGTGAATGTGAGTGAGCTATTTACCAAGTTCTTGAGTTGATTAATCTCCTGGTCATGGTATGCTGTACCGATCGGTACAGATCGCTACCGGGCGTACCGTATCCGTACCGATGGATACCGGTATCGGTACGCCAGTGTCGGTACGTCTGACGTACTGCGTACCGTACCGTACCGATATTCGGTACGCTTATACTAGTGCGGCACCGGTAGGGTTCGGTACCGGTACGGGGTTCGGTACCGGTACGGCGAACCTTGCTCCTGGTTTTCCTCCTAGGAAGAGGGTGCCAAGTCTGAGAACATTTTTATATGGTCTTAAAGATAGTACTATTTCCCCTGACATCTTGAGTAATATGTAACTCACACTGCATTAATGAGCACATCATGGAGAAAGGGATGTTTGTTACTCTACTTGCATGAGACATTTTCTAGCGGTGTTTTTCAAAGGTGAAAAACTAAAATGCCTATATGTGCAAAAAACCAATATTCGCCACTAAAATCATAAAATAGAACACAAGAAGAGAATGATCCCCAGAGTCAATAAAATTAAATCATTACCACATTAGTATTGACATAAAGCTTAGGACCCATGATGGTGAACTGTAGATGTGCACTGCTCTGTTGCTTTCGCTGAGGTCCAAGGGAAGGTCACCAAAAACAGGGCCCATTGCCTTGGTAACTGAAACTCCAAAAACTGATGAAGTTCTGTAACTGGTGGTTTATCTGTTAACAGAGAAAAATATTATAAATTCAGATTAAGCACAAGTCAGCAGTAAAGAGAGGAACTATGACATGGTATTGTATGTGGTGGGAGACGAATTTTAATTTCCTTTGTTTGGCCATGATATAGCGGAGCTAAAAAAGCTTTTAGTGAAAAACTTGATTTGGACGCAGATTTTAAATCAGTTGTTTGACATCCTATTAGTGTAAAACAAACTTTTTTGATACCCTCTATATTCCTCACAATCCTCCAATGCAGGAGCATATGTCATTATGCAAATATGAGGTCCAGACAATACAGCCTTTCACATTTCCAAGGAGAATAGCTCCTCCTATTACAAGGAGAAAAATTGTTGGTAAGAATGCAAAAATGCACATAATAAATGAACAACGGAAGAAGCCAGATACACGGTGATGATATAAAAGTGGTGTGGACATTTAGGTAATAATAAATATCCATCATCAATGCAGGTTAATTTTATGCATAATTTTAGTGAATAGGCAGTCAAAGAACACTTGTGAATGGGTTCCAGATAACCCTATGCATTCTCTATTAGCTAACAACTAGGATGAGACGCAATTTAGAATTGAATAACCAAACCTTTTGATTAGGCTCGAAAGACTTGCGGTTAATGTATTTGTCATGGAAAGCCTTAGTCCTTGCCTTGTATATTTTGACATTTTCATACGCTTCATTGCGTAACTCTTCAAGCTCATTAAGTTGAAGTTTCCGGTAGAACCAGCTGCAACCATATCAAAGTTAAACTTTTTATGGCCCAAAAGCTCTATGCTCGAGTTCTACGGGTAAGTGGCAAGCTTTTTCAAAAATCAGTCGATAAGAAGACATGCCAATAGGAGTCTTATAGGCAGTACGATAAGCCCAGAGAGAATCATTTAATCTTTGAGACCAATCTTTCCTATCAGGGCGTATTGTTTTCTCTAAGATGTGTTTTATCTCCCTATTAGAAACTTCAACTTGTCCGCTTGTTTGGGGATGGTACGGGGTGGCAACTTTGTGGGTGATTGAATATTTTCGAATCAAAGCTTCAAAAGATCGGTTGCAGAAATGTGATCCCCCATCACTAATGATAGCTCGGGGTACGCCAAAGCGACTAAATATATTGTTTGTAAGAACTTAATCACAACCTTGTGATCGTTACTCCTAGTGGCAACTGCTTCTACCCACTTCGAAACATAGTCAACCCCGACAAGAATGTACTCAAAACCAAAAGAACGCGGGAAAGGGCCCATGAAGTCAATACTCCATACATCAAAAATTTCTATAATTAAAATGGGGTTAAGTGGCATCATATCTCTACGGGTGATTGTACCCATTCGCTGGCATCGCTCACAAGTTTGGCAAAATTTGTGAGCATCCTTAAACAAAGAAGGCCAATAAAATCCACTCTGTAAGACTTTAGCTGCAGTTTTTCTACCACCAAAATGTCCTCCGCAGGCTTGGGTATGACAAAAATTAAGAATACTCTGAAATTCACATTCCGGCACACATCGACGGATTACTTGATCTGGGCAGTACTTAAATAGATCAGGATCATCCCAAAAGTAGAACTTACTTGCGAAAAGAATCGATCCTTGTCCTGCTTGGACCAGTGATCGGGAATTTGTTCCTATGGCAAGATAGTTCACTATGTTAGCGAACCAAGGTGTTTTCATTTGTTGTATCTCAAACAATTGTTCATCGGAAAAGGAGTCATGAAGTGGTGAAATGTTATAAGGAGGTTCGAGAACGATCCTAGACAAATGGTCTGCTACAACGTTTGTGGTGCCTTTCTTATCACGAATTTCTAGATTGAATTCCTGTAACAATAGGATCCATCGAATTAGGCGAGGCTTGGTGTCTTTCTTTGAAAGGAGGTACCGGAGAGCAGAATATCAGTGAACACAATAACCTTGGACCCTAAGAGATAGGACCGAAACTTATCCAGGGCAAATACTACAGCTAGTATTCTTTCTCAGTAGTGGTATAATTCAATTGGCATCTGAGATGTTTTTACTAGCGTAGTAGATGACGTGAGGTAGCTTTTCTATTCGTTGTCCTAAAACTGCCCCAATGGCATAGTCAGAAGCATCACACATAGTTCGAATGGAAGGGTCCAATTGGGGAGGTTGTATAATGGGTGCTGTAGACACTTAGATCGGAGTTTTTCAAAGGCCTCTTTACATGCTTCATCAAAAACAAAGAGTGTATCCTTGGCAAGGAGATTGCACAAGGGCTCCGAGATTTTGCTAAAGTCTTTAATGAAGCGACGGTAAAATCCAGCATGGCAAGAAAAGAACGAATTTGTTTCACAGATTTGGGTGGAGGAAGATTAGAAATTAGATCAACTTTAGCTTTATCTACTTCAATCCCTCTTTTGGACACAATGTGGTCCCAAAACTATTCCCTCTTGAACCATAAAATGGCTCTTTCCCAACTTAGCACTAGATTGGTTTTCTTACATCTTTTCAGAACTAGGGCTAAATTACTAAGACAATCATCGAATGAGGGGCCAAAAACTGAAAAATCATCCCATGAATACTTCCAGAAATTTTTCTACCATGTCGGAAAAAATTGCCATCATGCATCGTTGAAATGTCGCAGGTGCATTGCATAGTCCAAATGGACTTCTTCTATATGCAAATGTTCCGAATGACATGTGAAAGTGGTTTTCTCTTGATCATCAGGATACACGGCCACTTGGTTATATCCAGAATAACCATCTAAGAAACAGTAGAAACCCTGACCGGCTAATCTTTCCAATATTTGGGTCAATAAATGGCAAAGGAAAATGATCCTTCCTAGTCATGGAGTTAAGCTTTCTATAGTCGATGCAAACACGCCAGCTAGTGGTCGTGCATGTAGGCATTAATTCTCCTTCTGCATTTTCAACCACAGTAATGCCCGACTTCTTTGGTACTACTTGAGTCGGACTCACCTAGTTGCTATCAGAGATAGGATAAATGATTCCAGCATCTAGCAACTTTACTACTTCTTCTTGACCACCTCTTTCATGTAGGGTTAAGTCTCCTTGCATTTTCACGAGTTGGTTTTGCATTTTCTTCTAGGTGAATGCGATGCATGCAAATAGATGGGTCAATTCCCTTTAGATCAGTTACAGACCATCTAATTGCATGTTTGTGTTCTCCGAGTACACTCAAAAGTTGACTTTCCTGTTTGTCAGATAGGTCAGCTGCGATGATTACAGGTAGGGTATCTTCGGGTCCTAGAAAAGCATACTTAAGGGTTACCGGAAGTGGTTTTAACTCAAGTTTGGGAGGGGACTCGATGGAGGGGCACTGTAGTGTACTAGAAAGAGTAGGAAGAGGTTCATATCGGACATGCCAAGGATGAGACTTTGTGAGAGACAGATTGTCAAGTAGACATTGACTTCTTTTATGGCATTGTTTAAATCAAGATTATCAATGTCAAAATGGGCTAGACATGCTTCCAGAGGATCATCTGTCAGAATATAGGGAAGGGCTTCTTCTACAAGATCGTCCATTCTGTCTACTAGAAAACACTCATCTTCCCTTGCAGGTTGATCGGAGGCGTGGAATACATTCGGTTTGACTTTCATGTTCCCAAAGGATACATCCATCACCCCCGTTCTACAGTTAATACATGCATTGGCTGTAGCTAGAAAGGGACGACCAAGAATCATGGGGATCTGTTTCTTGAGATTGGGCACAGGTTCCATATCAAGGACGATGAAATCGACTGGGAAATAAAATTTGTCGACCTTGACTAGGACATCTTCAATTGTTCCTCGTGGTATTTTAACAGATCGATCAGCCAACTGTAGGGACACCGAGGTAGGCTTTAATTTACCTAATCCGAACTTTTCGTAGACTGAATAAGGAAGGAGGTTAACACTCGCCCCTAGATCTAATAATGCTCGATCAATAGGATTGTCTCCCACCACACAAGAGATGGTAGGGGCACCAGGATCTTTGAACTTAGGAGGGGTTTTGTGCTGAAGGATGGAGCTCACTTGTTCAGTCAGGAAGACCTTTTTAGGCACATGTGTCCTAGATTTTCGTTTCTGTGTACAAAGGTCTTTAAGAAATTTGGCATAAGATGGAACTTGTTTTATAGCATCAAGGAGAGGGAGGTTGATTTTGACTTGTTTGAATACCTCCATTATTTCTTCCAACGAAGTTCCTTTCTTGCCAAAGGCAGAAGGTGTATTCAGACACTGGGGGAAAGGAGCCTTCAGTGTAAACGGTGTGGTCGATACTGGACTAGATGGCGACACAGACGAGTTCGCGTTCTCTTTAGGCACAGTCATATTCTTATCTTCATTTTCTTTATGTTCTTTTTCTCCAACCTTATTATCTACTATGCGTCCGCTTCTTAAGGTGGTCATGGCATTGGCTTGTTCATGGTGAACATCATTCGGTTGAGTCTCTTGAGCCATGTATTGCCCTCTCGGGTTACTCACTGGTTGGCTTGGAAGCTTGCCTTCCTCTCTTTTATTTAGTGCACTCGCTAACTGCCCTAGCTGGGTTTCTAATTTAGCAATAGACTGGGTATGGGAGTGCAACAATTGTGAATTGGCTTCGAGTCCTTGAAGAGCAGTTAAAACCTTTTGCTCAAAAGCCATATCTCTTTGGGGTGCTGGAGGAGGGACATGTTGAAATTGTGAATAGTGAGTAGGAGGGCGGTTTGGGTGAACATTCTGGAATGGTTGAAAGTTTTGGAATAAGGTTGGGAAGTATTGGAAGTCTGCTGCTTCCAAGAGAAGTTTGGATGGTTGCGCCACCCCGGGTTATAAGTATTGGAATGGGTCATTACCCGGTCGGGATGTGCTTGGGCAGCATTTACTTGTTCTTGCACAAATTCAGGGAATTGTGCTGCCGAAGGGCACTCAGATAGTGTGAGACGGGCTAGAACAGAGCACAACTTGTGCTTTGAAAGTTTGGAACTGTTCTCTAGACATTAGCTGGTCCAACTTGGGATAGTGCATCTACTTTGTCAGATAGACCTATGGACTGGCTAACTTCATATATGGTTCCTTTTCTTTGAGAACTCGGGGGTGCTTGACGAGCGGAGGAGGCATGGTGGAGGGAATTTTCATTAAGGTTCTCAAACAATTGCCATGCCTCATGTTCACTTTTAAGCATGAAAGTACCCCCACAAGAAGCATCAACCATCTGACGGTTTCGTTCAGACAACCCGTCATAGAAACATTGCACTAATTGCCATTTGGGTATTTGATGATGCGGGCATTTTCGGAGTAAATCTCTAAATTTTTCCCAAGTTTCATGAAATTCTTCCCCATCAGATTGGGAGAAGCTCGTGATAGCACGCCTAAATTGGTTTGTTCTTCCTATGGAAAATATTTCTTTAGAAATTCATGTTGCATTTGAGCCCATGAAAGAATGGAATTGGCTTCTAATGAATGGAGCCATTGTTTAGCTCTATCCTTAAGGGAAAAAGGAAACAGCCTAAGTTTCAGAGCATCATCAGTGAAGTTCTGAATTTTGACAGTAGTGCAGATCTCAAGAAACTCATCAAATGTTTATATGGGTCTTCATTGTTAAGTCCATAAAAAGAGGGAAGCATTTGGATGACACTAGACTTAATTTCAAAATGTGCAGCAGCGGTGGTATCAGGTAGTCGAATACAAGATGGAGAGGTATAAATGGAAGGAGTGAAGTACTCCTTTACAGTTTGGGTTGTTCTTCAGCCATCTCTATAAGTGGAGCAGATCCTATGGTTCTATAGGTCCGGATTTCGGCTCGAAGGGTCCTAATAGAACGCTCTATTTCAGGGTCAAAAGGTACTAATTCAGGAGACCTGGAACGACACCCTAGCATACACTAAGACTCCTCTGATTAGTCAAATACAGTCAAGCATGCACTAAAAAGAAAAACACATCAATTCCTTAAGTTCACCCTAAAATCACTAGACAGCTCCTAACTGGTTTGAAGAGGGCACCTAAGCCTCCAATCCGGTCTAATGACTGAGCTGACCAGGTAAGCTCCCAGGTAAGTGGGGGGGTCACGATGCGTTGCAAAGGTCCCACTTAAAAACCACTTGCCTCGAACAGATGAACTGTCTCCCTTAAAGGGACAAAGCTTGCCTAGACATCAACTGAGCCACAGAGCGAAATTGGTGCAACTTTCGGTGATCTTCGTCCTATTGAGCTCGAATGTCCCTAGGGGCCAACGTCTAATTGATTTTAATTAAGGTGAAAGCTATGTGAGAATTGATTCACCTAATTTGGGCAAGAATCTGGTGATGAAATCCAGTTCTTATCTTGTTGGGGTGATTGCCCTTACTATGTGCAGATTAATTGGTGTATGTGTATCAAGCATGCATTCACACTTTTGCTGAATTTAAAATCAAACAATCACCACACAAGGAAATTTAAATAAGAAAGGTTTAGATGTTACCAAAGGAATTTTCCAGCAATTTTTTATTTTAAAGCAAACCTCTACAGCATTCTTTTTCAGTAGTTCCCTTTCTGATTGTCCCAACTTTTCTTTGTTCCTGATCAAATAAAAATCAAAAATTAGTAAAGAGAGAAAAGAGATAAGAGAAATAACAAAAATAGAAAATATTTTTATTTATTTTAAATATATATTTTTTTGAAAGTTTTTTTTTTATGAAAAGAAAAACAACTATGCTAACAATCCCCGGCAACGGCGCCAAAAATTGATAGTCAACTTTAAAGACCACGCAATAGCACGTATCTGGTAGGATAGTGATTACGGGTATCGATCCACAGGGATTGGGGTATAGTTTTTTTCTTTAAAAATAAAAAAATATTTAAAAAGAGAATTTGTGAAGACTATTAAACTAAAAATTTAATAAAAGAAAATGCAATTAAAAGATATCAGTTTGGGAGAACCTAGGGCAAGGAATTCACCACTAACATCGAACAAGGGTTATTTATATTTTAATTTATTCTTGGATTAACATGCAAATTGGCTACAAGCCTAATAAGCATTTAAATAAAAATTCACAAAAGTAATTTGGGCATAATCCATCTTCAGTTGGCATGAAATGTCTACCCTAATCTAAGGTGGTAGCACATCGCATCTTCCTTAAGCATGGACTATCTTATATTTACTTAGTGATCATGAAGAACATTGTATAAACATCATATTTAAAATCACAGAAATTAAATATGATAAAAAAATATCATTAAAACAATAAGTTCATACAACTCCAAGAATAAAATAAAATATAAAACCCTGTCCCTTTGTTAGGGCTGCATCCAGCCCTAGAGAGGAATTTAAGCTTACATGCAGTGGAGGACAGCAGCAGCAGCACAGCAGCGGGCTCCCGTCACGACCAGCTCTTCTTTCTTTCTTCCTTCGGCGACTTCCATTGAAGAACCTCCCTCTATTTTTTTATTTCTTCTTCTCCCGTGGGACTTGCCTCCGAGAGCTTGGATAATGCCTTCTCTGCTTCACGGTTGACCCTTTTATAGGCTGTAGCTCCTCCTTGCTTCTCTCCTTCTCTGGTTGATCCGAACGGTGAGAGGGTAAGGATGAAGCTGAAATTTGTTGCTGCGGGAGATCCGGACGCGGGAGAAGTTGGAGCTGAATTTCGTTGGCTGAAGTCGGCTTGATCCTTGGAGCTCGGATGGCGAGGACGTGGAGCATGGGAGCTGGGAGGATCTCGGAATGTTGAGATGTGATCCGGAGGACGTTGGGCTGCTCCATGAGATCCGGAAGAAGAGGAAGCTGTTTGACTTCCTTCGGCTGGGAAGAAGCTGAACCGAGGAAGCAGGGGGTTCGGTTGGCAGTTGAGATGAAGCTCGCGATGGGATGAAGTTGATTTGAACGGGTTTGTGGTGTTGGTTGGGATTTTGTGGGAGGAGGGAACGAGAGAAGGAAGATCCTGGGAACAGGGGAGCTGGGGACGGACGTGGAAGGAATCCGAAGGAGATGGTTGGTTTTGGTGGAACCGTGGAGCTGGGACGGACGTGGAAGGAATCCGAAGGAGATGGTTGGTTTTGGTGGAACCGTGGAGCTGGATTTGATTCCAAAGCAGAGGAATGATGCTGTTGAAGCTCTTGCGGATGAGGTTGTTCCGGAAACAGGGGAGATGGGATCAAACTAGAAGAGGAGGACGCGGAAGCTAATCTTGCGAACGGGAAGAAGCTTGAGGTTGGTTGGCAGCGGGATAAGGATGGATCACGAACAGATTACGCGTGAAACAGGGAGGCATAGCAGCTGGGATAATACGGATGACGTGGGGAAATGGGGTTTGATTTGCGGTTGGCTGAGATCCGAGGAGATGATCGGAAGGGATAAAGCTGGGAGCTAGTTGGTTCATCCCGTGGATAAGCTGAGGATTTGGTTCTCGGTTGACAGTTTAGATGAAACTTCCGTGAAGCTTGGGAACGGCTGGCATCTGGGGTGAATCCGTAGATGAGGAGAGGTGAGGACGCTAGATTCGGCTGGGAATATGGGAAGAGATGGGATCTGTTTCAACAAAGGGGAGGATGCATTTGAATGCCGTGAGCTCGGGAAGATGTGATCTAATCTGGAACGTGGAAGAGAAGCTGGATGTGTGAAACAGGGGAGTTAATTCAAAGATGATGGAAGCGAATGAGGGTGATGCGGATGATGGATGAAGATGAGAGAATCCGTGGATGATGGATAGCTTGATATGGCTGGGAGCTGATCGCGTTGAAGGAGTCGGCTTGGATGGGGGGGGGGGGGTTGTTTGGATTTGACTAAAAGGTTGATCCGTTGAGAACAGGGGAATCACAGAGAGGATGCATGAGGTGCTGGGGATGTTTAGTTGGTTTTGTTAACGGAGAAGAGATGGGAATGAGAATGGGTTGAGGCTTTGGGATCCGTGCAACTAAGATGATATACTTGAGATATGAGAAACAAATAATTGAAGGGATTTTATTAAACTAGGATCATTGTGGCAAAAGAGTTGGGTGACTGAATCAGAGGGTCTTGATTTGCGGGGTGCATATGATTTTGGGTTCAGGGATCATCCCAAATAAGTTTGACTTGACCGGCATTCATTAGGCTTAATCATTAAATAATTAAAGCAACTCGAATTAACCTCTGCTAATTATTAAAATGCAATGATGATGGTAACACATATTTTATTGGTTAAATTTACGAAAATATGTGAATTAAAATGATGATAAGTGCTATGAATAAAAGGTTAATTTATGCATTATTTAGCACTTATCAGCAGTAACCTCATCTTCCTCTCCACCACTTCTGTCATCGACAGTGCCCTTTGCGGTCGCCTTTGTTGCTCAACCCATCATTTCAGTTTCATCAACTATTGCCTAGCCACCATGCACCACTTTCCTCACCTTCTACAATGAACGCATTGATGCTCTCTAATTCCTTGATACTAATGGCCTCGATGAGGTCAATTCTGCCTATGACCTCTCTAACTGTTTTCTCATTGAGACAAACACCTGCAGAAACATCATCAACAGCAGTGGCGGCCGCGCAGCAATAGTGGAGACAGTGAGTATGATGGGGTTGGTGAAATGTAGTATATAAGAAAAATGCAGACCTTCCATGAGTAGATCACCTGCACACAAAAACTCTATCCACTGGAATCCTGCAGCTACTTGTCTTCTTCATCACCTCCTACTATTTGGCCAAGTCAATCTTATCTTTCCTCGCTAGAGAGTTCCTAGCCCAATGTGATTCCCACCGTAAGTTTGAGATTGTTGCCTATTTCTAAAGCATGGGAAGAAAAAGACAAATGTGGTATCAAGTCATCAAGCAGGGAGATCAAGGTAAGCAAGGAGCAGGAGAAAGGACAAACAACAACACTGGCATCGATGCATTGAGGAGAGGTTGTTGCAGAGTTATTGAGGGAGATCAACAGGAGCAAGCATGGAAGGAAGGATGCCAACATCTGCATTGAGTTGTTCGAGGAGGTTGAGATGAGTAAGTGTTTGAGGTCATTTTGGATTTGAATTAAGTGAACCATCACTATGCTGATCAGATGCTAGGATCCATCACCCTATATCACTACAAGAGTCCATCTGATGCATGCCACGCCATATTATTAAACAATTTATGCCATGTCATTTGAGGCACAACCCAAAGGTGCTATTATGGGGATCTATCAAATGTGCTACCATCCAATCATTAATGAATGTGATATGACCAAGGGAGAGAACAACATATGTGCGGCCTGCACCAATTTGGTCAAGCCAGTTCTAGCTTCATAAGCTACGGCAGCACACTATGTAAGCGTCTCATCATATTTGTAGGCTATCTTCAATATTAATCATATTGGTCCATACCCAAATAAAGAGAACCCTCACTTAACCACATCATGATAAATCATCCCTGTGGCTGCCAATGCCTAATTGTTTTAGGCCAAGCATTGAGCGAAAGAGTCAAGTTGAAAACAATTTAAGGTTCTTGCCATCTTTTCTCTCTCCTAATCTCATATTTTCTCTAACTCCTTCGCCCTATCTGCATGACCCCTCAAACTACCAAAAAGAGACATCTTAACTTTCTCTCTCTTATCATCCTTAAGTCCTGTGCCCCCATGACCAAGTCAGTGTGGTCCCCCACTCACCCTCCAATCTCTCAAACTAACCCATGTCTCATCCCCACAGCTCTCTTCCTCCCATCTATATAATACTCTCAACAGAGCTAGCGAGGACTCAGTACACCATTGACTTCTACCTTTTCTCCTCTTCTTCTCCCACCAAACTCTCTCTCATCTCATCTTTCGACCTCTTCCTAGCTACTCAAGGTGTGCCTTACATTCTTTAGAGCTATGACATTTTATATTGAGCTACAGGTCATATATCTACAGAGCTATGGCTCTTTATCTCGAGCTGCGGCTCATATATCTACAGAGCCAGGGCTGTGTCTCCTTTACATGTTGAGCTACGGCTCATATATTTACCAAGCTATGGCTCGTTATTTTGAGATATGATTCATAGATCTAAAAGGTACAGCTATTTCCATTCAAGCAATGGCTAATAGAACCATGGTTCTTTTTATCCCGATATAAGGCCCTGTTTCTATCTCAAGTTGCAGCTTGAAGGTTTTAGAACCATGGCTCTTGTTCTTCATGAACCAAGGCTGTCTCTCAACAAATCCCCTTGAATTTCTTCCCCATGAGCCAGAGCTCACATGGTCATTGAACTTGTTGGCCCTTATCCTTTGATGGCAGTCCCATTTGCATTGCCTCAACATGTCATAGCTGCAGTAGGGTCAGAACCAGCTGCATTTTGCATGATAGTTTTGTTCTTTTAACATACCCGTCCTTTTTCCTTCCCTAAATAATCAAAACATTACAAGGATGGCTTGATACTTTAAGCATCAGTTTCATTGACTCATAATAAACATCACTGTGTGGTGCAGTTATTCTGTGCCCCTATGTTTCCCCAGTTCATTTTGTCACGTTCTCCCTTAATGGTTTTTCTAATGTGGCATACCATAGTCATATAGCATTCCAACAATCAGTGGCCAAATCTCGTCCCTCACCATTCATTATAGGATTCATAGGGGCATTGACATGTCAGAGAGATACAAATGAATTATCAATTATATATGCACACGGAAATAAAGATGCATGTGTATACATCCATGAACGATGATTCTTGGTGAATGTATTTCTTTTCTTTTTGCTAAGAGAAAGTGGATGCATTTCTTTAATGCTTGATCGCATACTAGGTCTCATCTAATTGATTTGTCTATTCTATGGGCTGAGCATCCCAGGTTAAATAAAGATAACTCTTTCATTGCTGTTTGCTCAGGTCCTAGTATTGGCATATGTGAACTTAACACGAGTTGACACCATTGAATTTGAGGGCCTCATCCAATCAAATTATTGACTTGAACCATAGCATGCAGAAAGACTTAACATGAATTGGGAATTTGGGATAGTTAAGTTGTTGGCTTAACCTAATTAGATACAAAATATGGCTTCAACGCAGTTAACCTATAGGACTAGGCTAATTGGTTTTGTATCATATGAAAGATTTAGTTGTTACGAAATGAGTCTGCAAGCACATCATTGAAAATTCAAATTTAAGCAACTTGCACATTTTATACATAAGATTCTTAGTGTACTTTATGGGGATTGTGTTCTAATTTATCTAGTTGCTCTGAGAATCTTTCCTTAAAGATGAATATCGTTCCCTAATTTTAAACCATGTCAAAGTCCTATTTTATCCATTCTCTTTCCGAGTCTCGTAGAACCTTAGAGACTTGCTCTCGATTACATGCTCCTGAATTCCATAGCCATGTGGTCTTTTAGTTTTTTTTTGGTAGATGACTCTCGCCTCTAGCTGAATTGGATAAAATCAATAGAGAGATGGCATTTGGTTATCAAATTTCGATGGACCATACCTTGATTCCTCAAGCGGATGCTATGTAGATGGGAGAATGCTTGCCTTAGTTAAGCTCCACATGTCTATGGACACCTATGCTTGATCTAATATTTGATAATCATTCAATATGCATATGTTAATGCAAATATATAAGTTTTGGTTCACACACAAATTTGGGACAAAAAACAGAGACATCATGTGGATGGTGCTCTTTTCCCTCTCCTTTGACCACGGTTCTTTCTCTTGTTATCACTTCCACATTCCGTGTTCCTCTCTGATTTATGCAATTGAGGTGCTAATTTGGGTGGTCGAACATGGGTCAAAGCAAGCATTTTATATAATTCTACTTAAGCTATTGATAGTGGATTAGTTGGGATTGCATGCTCCAATTTGTTTATAGAGTATGCCTTGAATTATATAGACCTGATTGCTTACTTCAATGACAGAACATGCTCAATTTCGTTGGATTGGGCCTTAGATTTAGTAATATAATAAGAGTTTCTTGGATGTTTTAATCTATCAAGGGTCAAATTTATTATTTCTCTTTATCTCAAGGAAAAGAAAAGAAAAAGTATTGAAAATTGATGTTATATAGTCTGTATACTTAAATAAATAAAAATGACCTTTCTATTATTGGAAACACTAACTTTAAAAAAAAAAAAAAACTATAGGTATCTTTAGTTTTGGCCAACATCAAGCAAAACCACCGAAGAGCGGCTATTTGCTTGGCACGATGCTTTTATTACTAATATCATTTTAAATGAATTCCCCTTTCATGAGGTGAGTTCAATTCAGTGATTTTTGGTTCCTCATATAAGGTGATCCTTCTTGACTTGGAGAGGGATGCCGATTTGAATGACTGAAGGGTATCAATTACAACATGACTGACATTAGTAGATTTCATGCCGCTAGATATGATTTTGGTGTTTGATAAGTCACTTCTGTGTAGGAATGACTTTGCAGCATATGACAGTGCCTTGAAGTGAAATTTTTCTCAAAATAAACTAGTATTATTGTTGAATTCAAGATATGTCAGTGTAATTTCTATGTGAAACTATTTTATCCACCCAATTTCTTTTTTTTCCTTCTCATTATTTTGTGGCTGAAGAAATCTCTAATCAACTTAATGATGATGGGAAAAGCGGGTCTTGTTATGATTGCTTTGAACCAAAAAGAGTAACCCTTGACACAATGAGGAGTACTAGTGGATTGGAAGGATGATTTCAGCCATCTCTTCCAATGGGTATGATGTAGACTCATAATTTAAAGTAGCAATTGCAAATCGTCATCGATTTATAAGTGATTGTAGGCTGTTCGTGAGTCCAGATTTGGTTATGCTCTTTCCTCCATGTTTTTCCGATTGTATACCTGCTCATTTGCTATCATTGTACCTTTTTCCACCAAAATTCAAAATGCCACAAAAAGAAGAGTCTAGTTATGAACACCCTTTTTCAGAAAATACAAGCCTTAGTGTATCACCTTTATGTCCTTGATCTTCGATGTTGTCTAGCTAGATGGTCAACTAATGTGCTATATCTTAATTCTTCTCTCAAAGTAACATAGCAGTTACCGTAAGTGCTCTCTCAACGATACATACAGAAATGATATTTCGAGCTTTGTACAACTTATATGAGAATGACAACTTACAAATTCGAAAACAAATTGGCGCGTAACTTATAGTTATTAAATTCGGCGCCTTGGTTTTAGTCTCTTCTCATATTTTAAAATTTACAATTTATTTCCATAGATTTATTGCTTGTTCCATAAAAGTTAAGTAATCATGGTTGTTTAATTGGCCAGGCAATTGGTGATAGTTTAGCTTTACAGCCTATTGTGATTGCTATTGTCTCTTCTTGTGCTCTTCCTATTTTATTGTATTTAATTTTTTTTATTTATTTCCATGACTTTTTTCTTGCCTTTTCCATCAAAGTTAGGTAATCAGGGTTGTCAAACCGTCAAAGTGACCATAGGGAATAGTTTAGCCGTAGAGCCTAGATGGCTGAATACGCAGCTTCACTTAGTACAACAGTCAATCTTTCTCTGATCTATGTACTTCATTTATGTCATTAGATTTTTTATTTTGCATTATATTTGACAAAATAGCATTTTTAAAACACATTCAGTAGTACAAGAAATATTTTGTATTACTACTCATCAGTAATAAACAACATTTTCAAGACATTCTGATTTGTAAAATTGGATGCTACCCACAGCATAAATAAGGAAAAGATATAGTAGTACATATTTGTATTGCTTTAGCTTGAATTTATAGATTGTTTGGCTTTCTTGGTCATTTAACTTGTGAAAGATAGAACCCGGGTTTGTGGTTTCAAAATAAAAGAATTTTCCGAATGCATATGTGAAGTGAGATATTGCTTTGTATGCGTACTGATGTAGGACAACTTAGGGGATGACCTACAATAGCATGGTGGGAGGAATTGGCGAATAGCTAATTTGTTGCCTTGCTGTTCTATTGCAGAAAACAGGGCAGAAGCAAACACTTTAATGGATTGAAGGAAAGAGGGGAGCTTTCTAGGTCCATCCTAGGGTTTAGAGATAGTGTTTGTTGTTAGAAAAAAGTTTCAAGGGCTTTTAGGATTAAAGGAGAAGGTTTGATGTTGACTTGAAATTTAATTCAGGCAATAATACATATATTCACAGGTTTTTGAAGATAGGGAAAGACATGAGAAGTAAAGGAGTTGAGAGATGAAGAGGGAGAGGGAATAGAAGACACTAGAGGCAGGGCGAGAGAGGGAGGAGAGAAATCACTTTCACAAACTCATACAATACAACCCATGACCACCCTTTCGTTTGCCGATACACTATGCGACTTGGGGATGGAGTAACCTAATAAAAAAGACATGCAAGGACCCCACCGACCACATATATTGAAAAACATGTAACTTGGAACCCAAGTAACGTGTAGGTCAAGTAATTTAAGGGCCAATTTAATCTCATATCCATTTTTTTAATTAAAAGTTAAAAAAATAGAAACTTGATACACGATTAATGTTGGACCATCAAATAATTTTGATGCTCCAAAGTAGTTGGATGAGGGTTTAGATCATCATAATGGAAAAATTTGCCGCAGGATCTAGGCCCTTGACTTTATGATTCGTTTCCACTGCATGGATCTCATGCTTGAGATCTTGATGTTGCTTTGACACTTTTGATTCATCTCTGCATCTCCAAGACTCGATGAGGGAACTAATATAAAATTTTCTTGTGATTGTATCCTCAACTGGTTGTTTTCCGGGCCCTTGGATCTTCAGCCACAAAGCTTTTGATCATCTGATTGATGGTATTCTTTCACCAATGCACAAAATCAACAAGAAATAGATCGCTAAGATTCTTAGGATATGCAGGTTTGAAGGTTCGCCATTTGCCATATCTTCGTAAACATATCTTCTGTGGGAGACATTCTTGTTCTATGAATTTTTAATTGCAAGAACTTTTCTCTGGGGTGCTTCATTTCTTAATTTTTCGTACTTGTGATATTGCTGCTGCACAGCTGGAAGAAGCAGTACAGGAAAACAGCAATGCTTGTAAATGGTTGGGAAACAATTAACTATTTGACAGTATGGATGAGGTACTTAACTGAATTATGAGGGAACAATAATTAGATCAAATGGCGAACATTGTGCTCAACTTTGTTGTGGAGCATGCTGTTAATGTAGCAGGGCAACTGAGTTTTGATCACAAACCAACCCAGTTCTTAATTTAAGCGTCCCACCAAAAGTTCTTGGCGTAAACAATCATTATCAAATTTTACTGAATTAGCTGAGGATTGTTTGAAAATTTAATGCATTTTTTATGTCCTTTCTGGTGATATAACTGTCAGCTAAAGAACTGAATGAATGATTGCACTGTTTCCTCATTTTCTAAAATAGACATGTTCCCTCTGTAACGTTCGAAAAGTGAATTCCTTTTTTTTTTTTTTTGTGGCAAGGCTTCGCTTTATTATTCACCAGATCTTGTTTCTCCCATATTGATTTTTGATATTTTTTCTGAGTATGAGATGATTTTGTGCTTTTTTCAGTTGAAGGAATATAAATGCAATAATTTGGACGAATAATTAAATATATTTGATGCTGTTCTCTTAATCCAAAAGCTATGCTAGTAGAAACCATGAGCGTTCTTTTTTGTGTTACAGACTTACAGGCCTCTGTTTTATGTTCAACCATCCGTCTGACGTAACTTATTTTCTATGATGAGTAGATTTCACCTCATCAAGGTCTTTTAAGAGTCCGTGAGTTCACACTAGCTGAGATAGAGCACTTTGTGGGTCCTGAGGACAAATCCCACCCGAAGTTTGTTCATGTTGCCAACCTGGAGCTTTTTGATGTTCCCCAGGGAGGAGCAACTAGCAGGGAAATCAGCCAAGTCAATGATCCTTGGTGAAGCTGTTTCAAAGGTTGGTTTCTTTGGCTACCTATTATCACCTTTGTGCTGATCGTTTCTTCCTTTACCTTTATTTTATTTTGACATCTCTATTCTTCATTTGGTTTAGTTTCATTTAAATATTGTTTTAATTTCTTTTTGTAGGGAATAATCAACAATGAGACACTTGTTATTTCATAGGACGGGGTGTATCTTTTCTTGACTCGTCTGGGAATTGATAAAGATGGATTGCCGCTTCAGGCAGCATCTGCCAAATGAGATGGCTCAGTATGCTGCAGACTGTTGGGATGCGGAAATAGAATGCTCCTATGGTTGGATTGAATGTGTTGGGATTGCTGATAGGTCTGCTTATGATTTACTAGCTCATTTGGTACGTAATCAAGACCTGTTTGCACCTAAGAATGCCGTGATGAGTTCTGATTGTGACAAATTATAATCTTATGCACCTCTTACAAAACTATTCTTCTTTTAAACACGTGAGAGGACTAGTTAGCAATGCATTGGGTCAGGTTGATTTGTGATTGGATTGAATTTGGGTCGTCATCAAAACTCTCAGCCCATACAACCCACAACGTTTGAAAAGAATAAACCCATACCAACTCATTTATCATGGACCTGTACCTGACCTTCTATTAGGCTTCACTTCTTAGTTATATATCTTATAACTGAAATGAGATGGGGTCAAGAAGAGGTATCTAGGGTGTGGCATTGAGAGTGAGGAGAGGAAATTAAGGTGTTGAAGAAAATGTGATAAATCTTGAACATGCTGTCTACTCCACTTTCTCTTCAGTATTTTTTGTTTCCTCTCTTAACTATGAACATCCGCAGCTGGGTTTCAAGGGCTTGCTCAACCTCTGTTAACCTGTTGGATCTGAGGCTGAAAACCAAACCTGTTTATTTTGGGCAAGTTGGGGCAGGTGTTGGTTGGTCTTCATCAGAAACTGCCACACCTATGAAGAGTAAATGGAAAACAATTGCGAATAAGAAAACCAAACCTTCTGTTATCTAAGACCAATATAATATGGTGCCCTTTTTACACTAGTTTGGCAATTTTTCTACTAGTTTGCTTCATATGTAAATGGCCTTCAGATTTGCTTCTTTAGAACATTACACAAGCTCATGGCTTTGTGCTTCTTTTCAAAAGTTGATTGTTTATTTTCATGTCTTGTCCAGCTTCATCTTGGCTATTGTTTACTTTTAGTTGCATAGAAACACAATCTTCTTATGTTTTATCATCAATTTGCTCCTAGACAGCTAGAACTTGGTTTGTGGATCGACAGTTTAGTAGATGATTGCATGACATTTAAATATACTGATTGTTGTGATTGTGCTGATGCAATGAAATATACAAGTCTACTTAACTAGAAACACTATACAGAAACAATAGCTTTTAAAGTAAGCTGCTTATAAATTACGATTTTGCTGGTGTTTTCTACAGGCAAGTCTATAGGGAAACGTTATGCCAAATCGGATGAGCTTGGTGTCCCCTACGCCATAACTGTCGATTCGACTGCTAGTGTGACCATGCGTCAGAGGGACAGCAAGGAGCAGATCCGTGTAAGCATTGAGGAGGTGGTCTCAGTTGTGAAAAAAGTCACGGTTGGGCAAAGCACATGGGCTGATGTGCTCTGTAGATACCCAACCCACGTTGCTACACATGCTGATGAGTTGTGAAGCGGGCTTCTGACGGATGAAGTGATGAAAGCAATTCCTTATCTTGCTGAATTTTCAAACTACTGGAACTTATTAGGCTATTATATTTGTTAAACGGTTGCACACAAAATTGTGGTGATGATCTAAGAGAGTAATATTTTGCTTTAATGTTCTCTGTTTTATCCACAAAAAAAAAAAAAAGGAAAAGTGCTGAGGCTGAAATTAAAAAACTTCCGATACGAAAATCTCCCAGTTAATAAGCGCAGGCTAGGTCCTCATCTGCAACCAAGAGAAATTTAAAAGCAAAGGATAACTTTATATAAGGCCACAAAGGCTGCATAATAGGCAATGATACACCCAAAACCCTGTAAGGTGATTGTTGTACGTAGCCATATGAATCTAAATTATTTCCTTACATCAAAGTTAAATTTGATATCCTGCACAAGCTTTTGACGGCAGCTTCTTATAGCCGGAAGATGTGCGGGTGACATACTCAACTTCAAGGCAATATTGAGGGCAGGCCATGGCTCTGGTGCCGCTTTGCAGCTCGGCGAGCAAGACCATGCCTCTTAGCATCAAACACCAAGCATGTAAAGAAAATAAACTGATTAGTTTCTAGCCGGTCCATGTATAATGATTGACATACCCGCATATGAGATGAGAGTAGTACCAGAAAGTAGGAGAAGCATCATAACTGAGAGTTTGGTGCTGGTCGTCTCTTCTAAGCTTGCTTTCAGACCTGGTAGATGGAGGTCAGGCTGTATTTATAAGCCTGGTATGAATTTATGTTCTTAGTCCTAACACTAACGGGATGATTAATTTGCCATGTCTGAGGCACAAAAAGTTCGACGATTCATCATGGAAATTCAATGGTGGATAGTGATGGCTAAGAGAAAGCATCAAGTTTCCTCGATGAGATGAGTGGTGGATTTTTCCAAATCTAACAATACTGTATATGATGTCCTGATAGATTTTGGTATCATCTTATGTTAGCAATATATCTCCTAACTAAATAAATAAATCTATAAATTCAATTAATAAAAATTCTTAAAGGAAATAATATACATGCATATCATTCGGCATCCAAATAATTCTATTTTAATACAAAATAATTCTATTCTAGCACAAAGTAAATCTATGCATTTAATAAGTTTATATCATAGAATTTCAAATCCTACCAATCTACTAATATTAAATTAAAAATAAAAGTAGAAGAAAGTAGCCTGATTGAAAGCAGGTCGAAGCGCGTAGACGCTGTCCCAAAGAAGTATTTGCCCCCACGTACGGGTCACCCGGCAATTCTTCTCGGAGATACGACGACCCTACAACCTCTTCTTCGGCACGTCTCGGAAGAAGTCAAAACGAACCCGATCGGACTTGCAGATCCAGCAAAGAGCAGTATGAAAAGAATAAAATAAAACTGAATAAAAATGTAAAAATGAAAATCGGAAGTGGCTAAGGGGAAGAAGAATTGCTCCAGAGTTTTTCCACTATTTTTCTATATTTTTTTTCGCTACTCTAAAGAGATGAAATGGAGGGGTTTATATAGGGTTTTAATCGGGAGGGCAATATGGTCCTTTTCGGCGGACGCGTCCGCGCCTTCCGCGGATGCGTCCGCGCAACGTGCGGCCAACGGGCGCACGCGTCCCATTTAATGCAAACGAAAACGCCCGTTGGCGTTTTCGTTTTCAAACGAGCACGCCGGCCGCGGGCCGCCGGCCGTTTCCAAAGCGTAACGCCCGCTGGGCGTTACCCTTTTTTTTTTTCTCAAACGCGCACGCGGCCAAATTTCGGGCCGCGCGTGCGCATTTAAATTTTTTCCCAACAAATCCCCCACAAAAAATTAAATAATTTTAAAATCAAAATAAATGCTGGATATCTTATATTATGTAATAGGTGTAGGTACCTTTTCGGTTTGAACCTTCACTTAGTGACAATTGATTACATCTGTGGAGCCAAGGTGGTCTTAACCGTGAACCTCGGTCCATGGCTCAGATTAAATCAACAGCACAATAATATAGCCCCGATCTGGGTTCTAAGCGGGTTGCGCTATTATGGCCATGCGCAGGTATCTTTTCATGTGCTTTAGGGAATCGCCCATTTTCCATAATCGCGGCCTCACGACTGCACATATAGGTGAGTCCTAATAAGGATGCTAGCAAGGAAGCTCCCTGCCTCTTGGGTCTCGGACTCATTAAGAGTTATACAAACGAACTCATCCTACCGCTTGCTTTTATGAGCACTAGCGCCATAGGGATGAGGGACAACATAAAATAGTGCTCCTCTTAGTCACACTTCGGTTTGTTTCTACCCATTGAACCTTTTAAGGTTGGGTTCCCACCGTGGTGATCTATCTTTATGGGCTAAGCCTCGATCCCCCTCGACGACTCTAGAACCACTGTTCTAGATAAACCTTTTGTAAGCTGATCAGCCAAATTATTTTCTGATTTACAAAATTCAAGGCAATAACATTATTTTTTCAATTTATATCTCAATGATTTATGACGTACTTTTAAGTGCCTGTTTCATTTTTACATTGGCATTTTTCTTGGTTTGCACTTATCTATTGCAGATTTACAGTCACAATGTAAGGAGACAGGGTGGTAAAGGTGACTCATCTACAGGAAGGTCTATAAGTAGATCTCTGAGCCGCTCAGCCTCAGTGCTAGTAGTGTCTAAAGCTATCAGTCAGCTCCATGGACTCCTAGATATTAAGGTTTTTAGTGGATTTCCAAGGACACAAGCAGTACGCGCCAGAAAGATGTATCCTGTGTGGATTTAACATCTAAGGTATCGATGATCCCAGTTGGCATCACTAATAGCCTTCTAGAACAGCATGAAACCCCACTAAAAGTGCAACTAAGGACTTGGTAACCCTTAAGATACCTAAGCAATTCTCTCTAATGCTGTTCCAATGGATCTCTATGTGGATTAACAGTATATCTACTAAGTCTATTTACCAACATATGCATATGTCTGGCCTAGTGTAGTTTGTTAGGAATCCTAGTGAGCCTATGATTTGAGCATATAGGCTTTGAAGGATAGGAGTTCCTAAGTTCTTCTTAAGATGTGTAGAGGGATCAAAGGGAGTAGAGACAGGGCTGACAATCCGAATAATTAAATTTATTGAGTATCTTGTCAACCATAATGACTTTGGGATAACTCAATTCCATTTGCACTTCTAATTATTTTTGGTATTTAAAATTAAGTCAGCTTGTCCCCAAGTCTTTCATATCAAACTTATGACTTAAAAATTGTTTTACTCATCAATTATCTGAAGATTTGTCCCAAAGATCAGTATATCATCTACATAAAGGCACAAGATCACAAATTTGTGTCCAACTCTCTTATGATATACACATTCGTGCGTGTGCTATTGATTTCAAATCCAAATGTCATTATGGTTTTCATCAAATTTCAAGTGCCATTGCTTGGGTGCTTGTTTAAGACCATAAAGAGATCTGACTAGTCTGCAAACTTTATTTTCTTGGCCTGGGGTTTTTAATCCCTCTGGTTGGTCCATATAAATTTTCTTCAATTTAAGTCTCCATTTAGAAAAGCTGTCTTAACATTCATCTGATGAATCACTAATCTATGAATGGAGGCTAATGCTATAAGGACCCTAATAGTAGTTATCCTAGCTATAGGTGCATAAACATCAAAGAAATCTACCCCAGTCTCTGAGTAAAGGCCCTTGGCAACTAATCTAGCCTTAAATTTATCTACAGAGCCATCAGGCCTAAGTTTCTTCTTAAAGATCCATTTGCCATCCTATTGTTTTACAACCAGGAGGAAGATCAGTCAATTCCGCAAGTATGGTTTGGGATAATTGATTGCATCTCATTGTCCACAGCTTCTCTCCAAAAAGGTGAATCCAAAGGATTTCATTGCGTCCTCAAAGGTAGTTGGAGAGTCTTCTATTAGGAAGGTATAAAAATCATCTCCAAATGTTTTCTATCCTGGATCTTTTACTCCTCCTAGGTTCTGCTTCTACTTCTATTTCTCTTGTCCCTTATTCAACTAGAGCTACTAGCTATACCGCTATCTACTTAGTCTTAAGTGGAAAGGTGTCTTCAAAATATGTTGCATCTCTGGCTTCTATGATAATGTTGTTACTAATATCATTTATTTCTGAACTTATCACCAGAAATCTATTTGCATTACTATTGGCTGCATAACCTATGAATATGGCATCCCACTGTTTTAGGGCCTATTTTCTTTCTCTTAAAATCAGGTATTTTTACTTTTGCCACGCACCCCCACACTTTTAAATAGCTAAGATTAGGTTTTCTATGTTTTCAAACTTCATATGGGGGTTAGATTCATTATTTTTAGAGGAATCCTATTAAGGATATAATAGGTTGAAACAAGAGCTTCCCCCCACAAATTTTTTGGCACTCCTGAGCTTATAAGCATGGAGTTCACCATATCCATTAAAGTCCTATTCTTCCTTTCTGCTACTCCATTTGATTGGGGAGAATAGGGTGCAGTCACTTCATGAATGATTCCATGATCTTCACAGAATTGAGTTATGTCATTTGATGTATATTCACCTCCCCGATCTGATCTAAGGATTTTAATTTTCTTTTCCTATTGGTTCTCAGCTTCAATCTTAAAAATTTTAAATTTGCTGAGCACCTCATCCTTGGTTTTAATTAGGTAGATGTAACAGAACTTCGATAGATCATCTATAAATGTTACAAAGTATCTGTTACCTCCCCTAAAAGTTCTACCAGAGTCACAAACATCACTATGAATCAACTCTAATAGATCAGAATCCCTATTAACAGATTTAAAAGGCTTCCTAGGGAGTTTGGCTTCTACACAAGTTTGACATTTCTCATGGTTCTTGAGATCACTTTTTGGTATTAGATTTAGGTTCATAAGTTGCTTAATTGAATTATAATTTACATGACCTAATCTACCATGCCAAATAGAAGGAGGCTCTATATTCATAATCAAAGGATTTTCATTTATTGAAGGAGCTATTACATTCAATTTGAACAATCCTTCACTAAGGAATCCTTTTCCAATAAACATAACACCATGAGAAATTACAACCTTATTGGACTCAAAAACAAGACGAAAGCCTTGCTGGACAAGCAAAGAACCACTAATGAGGTTTCTCCTAACAACTGGAACATGTTGGACGCCGGTGCCAGTGACAGAACTTTTCCAGAGGTAAGCTTTAAGTCCACACGTCCTACTCCTAACACACGTGCCTCCGAGCTGTTTGCCATGATCACAGCTCCTCCACTTGAGATCTGGTAAGAAGAAAACCAGGGAACGATCCAAACAAATATGAATACCAGCTCCGGTAATCAATCCACCAATCTAGTGCTTGTAAAGTCATGTTAACTTCAGGAGTGAAGGAAACAGACCTGAAAGCTGTCTCAGAGGAGCCAGCGCCGGAAGTCACCATGTTGACTTGAGCACTGGATGTGTGTGGACCCTTCTTCTTAGATTGAAGAGGTGCAGTCTTCTTATAGAAGCACTGTGGAGACAAATGGTTGGTCCGACCACACACATAACAGAAACGAGCACCACCTTCCTTTTTTCTTCTTCTTCTGCTCCTGGGATTGAATAGGCTTCCCATTGTAGTGGTGGTTAGGGTTTCTAGGGTTGTAGGGTTTCTTCTTGAAATTCTTACGGAAGGGTCAGTTCTGATTTTTCTTAGGAGGAGCTTCTACATTATATTCATTATTTTTAGGTCCAGTAGAGGTATTATTTCTGAGCCTATGCTGCTCTTCAATCCTAATAGAGTTTAAGACTTGGGTTTAGGGTGAGAATTCTTGGGTATGGCTCAGGGTCTTAGCAAAATCAGACCAGGAAGTAGGTAGTTTATCTATCAAACAGGCTACCTGGAATGATTCATCCAAATTGGTTCCATTAGCCCTAAGCTGGTGGATCAGGGTTTTCAAATTCATGAATTTGGTCATTCATAGGTTTTGAGTCCACCATCCCTAAACTTATTGAAATCGGAGGCCTTGAACCTCTTTACCCCAGCATCATCAAGACCATATTTGCTATCTAGGGTGTCCCAGAGTTCTTTGGCACTCTTGGCTGTGTAATAGATATCATACAGCCTCTCAGAAAGAGCACCTAGGATTCTATGGATACAATGATAATCTATCTCATCAGGTGTCCTAGAGGGTGTGCTAGTGGAGGCAGAATGTTCAGTGTTGGAAGAGGTAGTTGGGTTGGACCCGTTATCAACTTCGGTCGTACTTTCACCTATGGCTGAGATTAACCCTAATGTGGTGAGCCAGAACCGCATTTGGTTCTGCCACCTCCTAAAGTTATGGCCATCAAATTTTTCAGGTTTGGCACTAAGATGGTCCACTAGTGTTTGAGGCCATAGGATCAGGGTTACAGAATAGTGACAGAAACCTGATTGAAGACAAAAAATCTATGTCAAAAGATTGCACTAATATTTATATTGAACTTTGGATGTCTAATTGATATATCCAAAAAACTAATAGCCAGATCAGCTCCAGATCGGTGGTGGAGCACTAGGCTCACTTAAGTACCAGCCTTTCTTAGGCACGTATGCCTTTTTGACAAGCTTTTCTTAGACACTATTAGTTAGTGGATATAATCACTAGAAATCACACAAATTCAATATTTAAAATAACCTAAATGCAAATTTAATTAGATATTGTGATTAACTAATTTCAAAATTTTTCGTTTGACCTTTCCGAATTAGTAACAATTGATTACTAAATTTAATTCTAGCAAAACAATTATTGTAATTGAAATCTAATTTATCAATTCAATAAATTATATATAGTAGAATTGATTTATTTTCTTATTAGAATAATTAATTACTAATTTTGTAGCAAATCAATTATTGTAATTAAGATGTCAATTCGATGAATTAAAAGATTTATTTCTTTATTAGAATAATTGATTAAGATCTAATAAGTCAATTCAATAGATTAATTATTATATATCAACCAATTTCCGAATTTCCGTTTGAATGGGATCTGGAAATTACTCCTTGAGGAGTCCAAATGGAGGTATAATAAACCTCTTGGAGGTTAACCAAATTATTAACTCTTTAGAATAATTTATTATTAATGATGTGCTAGCAAAAACAATTATTGCAATTAAAATCTAATATGCCACAATTGTAATAAAGAATTTAATTAATTATATATTACTAACAAAAAACAAATACTTCTTTGGATTGTTAGCAATATATCTCCTAACTAAATAAATAAATCTATAAATTCAATTAATAAAAAATCTTAAAGGAAATAATATACATGCATATCATTCGGCATCCAAATAATTCTATTTTAATACAAAATAAATCTATTCTAGCACAAATAAATCTATGCATTTAATAAGTTTATATCATAGAATTTCAAATCCTACCAATCTACTAATATTAAATTAAAAATAAAGGTAGAAGAAAGTAGCCTGATTGAAAGCAGGTCGAAGCGCGTAGACGCTGTCCCAAAGAAGTATTTGCCCCCACGTACGGGTCACCCGGCAATCCTTCTCGGAGATACGACGACCCTACAACCTCTTCTTCGGCACGTCTCGGAAGAAGTCAAAACGAACCCGATCGGACTTGCAGATCCAGCAAAGAGCAGTATGAAAAGAATAAAATAAAACTGAATAAAAATGTAAAAATGAAAATCGGAAGTGGCTAAGGGAAGAAGAATTTTCCAGAGTTTTTCCACTATTTTTCTATATTTTTTTCGTACTCTAAAGAGATGAAATGGAGGGGTTTATATAGGGATTTAATCGGGGGCAATATGGTCTTTTCGGCGGACGCGTCCGCGCAACGTGCGCCAACGGGCGCACGCGTCCCATTTAATGCAAACGAAAACGCCCGTTGGCGTTTTCGTTTTCAAACGAGCACGCGGCCGCGGCCGCGGCCGTTTCCAAAGCGTAACGCCCGCTGGGCGTTACCTTTTTTTTTCTCTCAAACGCGCACGCGGCCAAATTTCGGGCCGCGTGCGCATTTAAATTTTTCCCAAACATTTTAGATTATCTTTAGAGAGCAAAATCAACATTTTCTTCGTTCTTCTTTGACTGTAGCAGCTATGGTGGACTTTGCTGGAGGGTTGACTGCATTCTGTATGATTTCATGTTGGATTCCGGGATCATCTCAGATTATTTTTAGAAAGCAAAATCAACCTTATCTTCATCCAGGGCAATTTGTTTTTTTTTTTTTTTTGGCCAAACAAAAGGAGTAGGGGGGAGGAAGGGACAAGCCCACCTCCGCGTAGCAGCCCCCACCCTGCGAGAAGAATATTCGATGCGGGTAGAAATGACCGTGTGTTGGGCACCCCGGCCGGTTTTACACTTTTACTCATACCCTCCCCACACGTGGGCCGGCTCGGTGACCCCTCTGGGCTCCGGCACGAACCCTCCGTGTGAGTTCGTTCAGGACAATTTAGTTCATTTGAGAAACATTTTTCTTGAATGGAATTACAAAATTGATGCTGCTCTGTATTTATATATTTTAGAGGTTTAGCATGTAATGATTCATGTATTTGACATCTGATTGATATGATGTTGTTTATATTTTGCATCTAATGTTTGCATGAGCTTGCAACACATCATCCGGGCCCATAGTCGGCTCTACTTTCTCTCTCTAGCATTGGTATGTAATGCATATGATATCTCTCGTTTGGATGAATACCCTCAAATGTTGGTGTAAATAATGTGGATTGTACTAGTCAGCCGAGTTCTTATTCGAAATAGAGACCGTCTGCATAGCCAATCATTTTCAGTCTCATTTGATGGAAGATTATCATTCCTTCATCTATAGATTCAAACGAGTCATAAAAAATAATTTATATGCA
>NW_024069798.1:0-28965 GCF_009389715.1 Phoenix dactylifera
CGACTAAAATGTACTCATATCCAAAAGATGCTGGGAATGGGCCCATAAAATCGATGCCCCAACAATCGAAAATTTCGATAATAGTAATGGGTTGAAGAGGCATCATTTGCCTACGAGTTAGGCTTCCAATACGTTGACATGGATCACATGTCCTGCAGAACTCGTGGGCATCTTTGAACATAGTAGGCCAATAGAAACCACATTGCAAGACCTTTGCAACAGTTTTCTTAGAGGCAAAGTGTCCACCGCAAGCATCAGTATGGCAGAAAGAAAGTACGCTTTGTATATCATGATCCGGTATGCATCGTCTAAGGATTTGATCGTTGCAATATTTAAATAAATAGGGATCGTCATAGTAATAATTTTTTACTTCGCGCAAGAAAATTTTTCTATCTGTCGACCCCCAATGCTCTGGCATCCGGTTTGTAACAAGAAAATTTACAATATCTGCATACCATGGCATACTAGAAAGTGCAAACAACTGCTCTTCAGGGAATGAGTCCTTGATGGAAAATTGTGGCATTGAATCATGAAAAACTAGCCGTGATAAATGGTCAGCAACCACATTCTCTACTCCCTTTTTATCTTTAATAGTGATGTCAAATTCTTGGAGTAGAAGTATCCATCGTATTAAACGTGGTTTGGCCTCTTTCTTATCCAACAAATATTTTACGCCGGCATGGTCTGTGAAGATAACATAGGAGCACCAAGGATATAAGAGCGAAATTATCTAAGGCAAATACTACTGCAAGCAATTCCTTCTCGGTGGTGGTGTAATTCATTTGAGCATCGTTTAAGGTTTTGCTTGCATAGTAAATGACATATGGCTTATTATCCTTGCGTTGTCCTAGGACAGCTCCTATTGCATAGTCGCTAGCGTCGCACATAATCTCAAAAGGTAATGACCAATCGGGTGGTCGCACGATGGGTGCAGTGCTAAGCATAGACTTCAACTTTTCGAATGCCTCCTGACAGGTTTCAGTCCAATTGAACGGTGTATCAAGGGATAGGAGGTTACATAATGGTCGAGCTATGACACTAAAGTCCTTAATGAACCTCCTATAGAATCCGGCATGACCCAAAAATGATCTAACATCTCTAACCGTCTTGGGTGCAGGTAGCTTAGCAATTAAATCAGTCTTAGCTCTATCTACTTCCATTCCTTTTGATGAAACAATGTGTCCTAGGACAATTCCCTTTGGCACCATGAAGTGGCATTTCTCCCAATTCAGTATCAAATTCTTTTCTATACATCGAGCTAAGACTGCTTGTAAATGTGACAGGCAATCATCAAATGAGTCACCAAAAATGGAGAAGTCATCCATGAACACTTCCAAAAATTTTTCGTTCATGTCTTCAAAAATGCTGAGCATGCATCTTTGAAATGTTGCGGGTGCATTACACAACCCAAATGGCATTCGTCGGAAAGCAAATGTGCCAAAAGGACAAGTGAAGGTAGTCTTCTCTTGATCTTCTGGTGAAATTTCAATTTGATAATATCCCGAATAGCCATCAAGAAAACAATAGAAATCATGCCCTGCAACCCTCTCCAATACTTGGTCTAGGAAGGGTAGAGGAAAGTGATCCTTTCGTGTGACTAAATTCAGCTTTCGGTAGTCAACACACATGCGCCAACTCGTCGGGACACGAGTTGGAACTAGTTCACCTTGTTCATTTTCTACTACCGTCAAACCCGACTTCTTAGGAACAACTTGAGTAGGGCTTACCCACTTGCTATCGGAAATTGGGTAAATAATACCCACATCAAGCAACTTGAGGACTTCTGCCTTAACCACATCTCTCATCGTAGGATTTAACCTTCGTTGCATTTGCCTTGTGGTTTTGGCATTGTCCTCCAAATATATTCGGTGCGTGCAAATTAAGGGGCTAATTCCCTTCAAGTCGGCAATAGACCACCCTAAGGCTCCCTTATGATTTTTAGAGCACCAAGTAATTTTCTTTCTTGGATATGATCAAGTTCAGACGAGATAATTACAGGAAAAGTATCCTCGGGTCCAAGAAATGCATACTTAAGTTCCTTTGGTAAGGGTTTCAATTCGAGCTTGGGTGCTTGCTCATGGGATGGTATTATTTTCGTTTCTCGAGGTGGCAACTGTTCAAATTTTTCTACTTTTGGTCTCCACCCATTGATCATCATGGCGTTCGAAAAATTCATACTCGGTTTGACCAACAAATCATCTTTATTGGTGCCATTTAGAACACCAATCAATTAAACTATCGCCGGATGGATCGTTAAATGCTTCAGCTAACAAATATTTCCTCCGCGATAGTTTCAACCCAATCAACCTCCTTACTCTCTTCGGGATCATTAGGTTGTTTGCACCACATTAAAATGTTCAGTTCTAAGGTCATGTTACCAAAAGAAAGCTTCATGACGCCATTCCTACAATTAATTAATGCATTAGAAGTCGCAAGGGAATGGACGTCCTAAAATGACCGGAATCTGAGACTGGGAGTTCGAAGCCGGATGTGTGTCCAATACGATAAAATCGACAGGAAAGTAGAACTTGTCTACTGGGACTAATACATCCTCGATAATCCCCCTTGGAATTTTAAACTGACCTGTCAGCTAATTGGCAAAGTGACGGAGGTTGGCTCAACTCACCTAAACCAAGTTGCTCATTATACAGAATATGGCAACAAATTCAACACTTGCCCCTAAATCTAACAATGCTCGCTCTATCCTAAAGTCGCCTATGATGCATGAAATGGTTGGGCAACCTGGATCTTTTATATTTAGGGAGAATGTGTGCTGCAATATAGCACTCACATTTTCAGTTAAAAATGCCTTCTTTTTAACATTTAATCGGCGTTTGACAGTACACAAGTCCTTCAAAAATTTGGCATATGAGGGTACTTGTTTGATTGCATCAAGAAGAGGTATGTTGATCTTTACTTGGTTTAAAAAGCTCAAGAATTTCAGAATTAGGTTCGAGCTTTTTGCAACGGCTTTAAACCGTTGTGGAAAAAGGTGGAGGAAAAGGACATTCAACTTTCTTAGTAGAGTTGGGACCTCAACTTCTTCTTTGTCCCTTTCATCAACTTTGGGAGCATCAGAATCAGAAGTGACCTGCGGTCTCAATGGGGACGGGTTGATCAATGACTTTCCCATTACGCAAAGTCATGATGCTCTTTGCATGCTCTGTATGCGAACTAGAAGGAGCCGTATTATTACTACCGTTGCACTTGTGGGTTAGGTTGGGGTTGAGCTGGAAGCTTACCCTTCTCTTGGGTACTTAGGACGGTAGTCAACATTGACAATTGGTTCCTTATGTCTTCAAAATTTCGAGTATTTTTGAGCATTGATATTAGCTTGACCTTGTAGAAAAGTTTGTATGGATTGCAAGGTATCCTCGATATTTGGCTTTTGAGAGGGTGGTGATGCAAAAGTAGGATGTTGCAGGTGGAGGAGCTGAATGGTGGTGACTGTTGAGGATGGATCGTTTCTCCACCTAAAGTTTGGATGATTCTTCCAACCAGGGTTATAGGTATTTGAGTATGGATCGTTATTAAGGCTTTTGGTAGGAGTTCATAGCATTTGCTTTGATCGTGCAAGACTTCTTTGAATGCCGGTATGGTGGGGCAATCTGTAGTGTATGACCCGACATATCGCAAGATGCCACAACACTCGTTTCTAAGCTCTATAGTTTTGACAGGCTCAACCTTCCTAAGCTCAATTTCTTCTACCTTCCTAGTGAGGGCTGCCATTTTAGCATGAAGATCATCCTCAGTTCTTGAGGTTGTAAAGGCCTCCCTGTACAGAGCTAGTAGGCTTAGGCAAAGACTTGTTGTTTCTATCCCCGTTATCCCAAGTTGGGCAGTCTCAGCAAGGGAATCCAAATACTCCCATGCCTCATCAGGGTGTTTTTCTAAAAATCTTACCATTGCACATGGTCTCTACAAACTGTTTCAAACTGTGGAGATAAACCTTCATAAAAGAAGCTAATGGTTCTCCAAGTTTCGAACCCGTGATGAGGGCATGAGAGAAGAAGGTCTTTAAATCTTTCCCAACATTCATAAAATGTTTCATTATCTTTTTGGTTGGGAAATTGCTGATATGTCTCTTCAAAAAGTTGGTCCTTTGTATGGGGAAGAACTTCTTTAAAAATTCTCTCTGCATATCTTGCCAATTTCTTATTGATCTAGGTCGCAAAGAGTTTAGCCATGTTTTGGCCTTATCCTTTAGAGAGAAAAGGGAACAATGTCAATTTGAGGGACATTCCTCGGGTGACGTTTGGCACTCTAAATGTAATACTCAATTCTTCAAAATCTTTTTAAATGAAGATACGGGACTCTCGGATTCTAACCCGTGAAATTGGGCAGTAATTGAATTTACCCCGGGTTTGATGTCAAAATGTCCTACATTATCAGGAAAAATTATGCATGATGGGTTGACTAGTCCTAGCCGGTTGTAGGTATTGTCTTAGAGTCATAACATGGGGTTCTCGTTCTCGATTGTGGTGACTCCCCGCATCTTCATTTAGATCAGCCATCTCACAAGGTGTGAGATATTGTGAAGGAATTTCAGAGGTATGTCCTAAGGGATGATCTAAAGTTGTACGACTTAATCGACAGGTGTCGTCCCTATTCCACTTTAACATGCAAAATATTTCCCTCTCTTTTTTTTTCTTTCTTTTTTTTTTTAAAAAAAAATAAATAAATAATAAGTACCAACTAAAGATACCCTAAAACGACATCCTAAAACAAAAATCCTATTCACAATCAAAACATGCAACAAAACATTACACCTCAATTTCTAATGTTTTTCTTAAATTTCTAGACAGCTCCTAACTGGTTTGAAGAGGGGCAACCTAAGCCTCCAATCCGGTCTAATGAACCGAGTTTGACCAGGTAAGCTCCCAGGTAAGTGGAGGGGTCACGATGCGTTCGCAAAGGTCCCACTTAAAACCCACTTGCCTCGAACAGATGAACTGTCTCCCTTATAGGGACAAAGCTTGCCTAGACATCAACTAAGCCACAGAGCGAAATTGGTGCAACTTTCGGTGGTCTTCGTCCTATTGAGCTTGAATGTCCTTAGGGGCCAACGTCTAGTTGATTTTAGTTAAGCTTAGGAATTTATGCACTGGGGTGATTTTTGGGCTAAGGACGAGTGAGGAAATCCCGACCTTATCTTTTTTAAATGGGTTCAGCCCTTAGAATATTTTATGCTGAATGCCTTATACTATATGCAAACAATCCAGGAGATTTTTTTTTTAATGTTTTATGACATGACATTAAATTTCATTGAATAGGTGATCAAGCAAATTATTTATTTATTTATTTATTTTTAAATTTTATGAGTTGAAGTCTGGAAATTTGAAATTTGAATTCTGAAATTTGAAATTTAAAATTTAAAATTTTAGGGTTTTCCCTCTTTTTTTTATTTTTTTGAATAATCACCCTTGATCTTTTCTTAAAGTTTTTTTTTCTTAAATTTTCAATAGGCAACAAGGGTTAATGCAGATATGATAACAATAAAATTTCTGATTCTAAAAATTTAAACACAGAAAATTTAAAACAGAAATCAGCAAGGTTTCGTATTAATCTGATGGTCTTAAAATGTCAGAATGTCAATCAGACCGTTCAGATTATCTAATAATGTGTCTTGCACTAGCTGACAAATTTGAGTCAAATCAGACGGCTAATTTCTATGATATCAGAGTTTGATGCAAACTGTGCAGGGAATTAAAAATAGTAGTAAAGATGCAATTTTTTTTTTCAAAAAGAAAAATCCTAAACTACTAAGGTAAAAATTAAATCTAAAATTATACTAATAACTCAAGCCGTTCCCCGGCAACGGCGCCAAAAACTTGATGCAAAAATAAAACTGTTCTCCCAAGTGCAGGAGAATCGCACAAGTAATATAACTCGGGAGTCCGAGGTCGATTCCTCAGGAACGAAATATGGATTATTAGCGTAATTTCAGATGTAATTTTTAGTTGATCTTTAGAAATTAAAAGCAGAGAATAATATGTGATTAAACAACGTTCAAGAATATAGAGATGGCTAGGGATCCGGAATCCTCCTTAACAATATTACGTTCAATAAATAAACTCCGGCGATTCTTGATTAAGGATTAATATGATAAAATAGTTCTAATCATGGAGTATACAATCTTAGAACATGAATTCAACATCCAAGTATTTATCGTGCCGATTACGTCTACGATAAATCAAGCATCAAAAACAATCCATGCATCAATAATATATATAAACCATAAAAAGATCTATCTTATAGATGGAGTAAGCAAGAATCAAAATCATACCAATGGATATTAAACAATATAGAATACAAGTTTAGAGTATACTTGATGAAAAGCAACATGCCAAGGGTTCATCCATCACCCTTTGCCAAAGGAATTAGGCTCTCATTACAAACATCACCTCTTCCCTATTTTTTTCTTTTTTTTCTTTTCGGAAACAGGGCATACCCTGTTTCCTTCTTCTCTTTTCTTTCCCCATGCCGCCGCCCAAACTCCTCCCTTCAATCGCAGAGGCTCCTCTGTTTTCCCCATGAGAACCCCCCTCCCTCTCAGCCGACTACCTTTTATAATCAACTCTCTCCCTCCATGGATCTTCGGAATGCGCTGGAATCAATGCTTTAGAGGCAAACGGCTGGGTCTTGGGCGCGTGAGGCTGAGGCGTTGGAGGAGCTGATCTCGGCCGGATCCGGCGCTGAGAACGGACGCGATGGAGGAGGCGGAATGGCTGGGATGCTCGGGACTTGATACGGGAGCTGGGATCACGGGCTCGGGGCTGATCGCGGACTGCTAGGAGGTCGCCGAGATGCGGGTTGAGGCTTATGAACGGCTGGGAGGCGCTGCATCGCTGTGGAGGAGCGCGATCTGGAGGACGCCCGGAAGGGAGCTGATCACGGACGGCTGGGAGGTTTCACGGGCTTGGGCGGATGCTTGGGAGGTGATCGCGGACGTGGACGTCGTGCGGATGCTGGGAATCCGGAAGCTTGGATGCGGGCGTTGATCGTTGGTGAGGTGGAATCTGGGGAGAATCGCCAAAGACGCTGGCTCACGGATTGCAGGGGATGAAACTCGGACTCGCCGGAGGGTTGAATTGCGAAGCTGGGGATGAGCGAACGAACGGGATGTCTGGATGGCTGAAATATGGCATGCTCTCCACCGTGCCAAGCATCTGCTGATCATTCTCTAGGGCCATAGGTTGATGATGTGTAGTTCTAGGATGATCTTTCCTTAGATGTTTCATTGCTCGTTCCCTCTGGATAGTCGCCAAGTTGTTGCCTCCAGTGTGATTAGGCTTGACTGCTATTGTGGTTGTGGGCTTGATAAATGATAGGTTTCGACCACGCCATAGTGAGATTGGGTGCGTTACGTCTTGGGGCCATGCATCTTTCTGAACCCAATTGTACCAAATGTACATTTTATCTCTAGTTTATGATAACCTGCACCCCTCAAAAAAATATAATATTAATGCAACACTTTTATCATTATTTATTAGCAGTAATACTAATTTAAGTGATGTGTAAATCGCACTTTTGGCTCTCATCAGGAAGGTTGAGGCCGGCCTCCACGGCCAGCTGGCGGAGGCTGGGGAGTTGCCACACGGAGGAGGAGCTGCGGGAAGAGGGGCTTGCTTCGGCCTCCTGTTTCGTTTTGAAATAGGGGTCGGAGGGACCCCTTTTATTTTTGAAGATTTTAAGTGAAAGTCGGCAAACATATTGCCGACTTCACTTATTTTTTTTTTAAATCTTCAAACATAAAAGGGGCCCTTTCGGCCCCTATGTTGAGCGAAACAGGGGACCAAAGGAAGCCCTTCTTCCACGACTTTCCGACAACTCTTCGGCCTCTACCTCCTCTGCGAGGCTGCTCTCCGACCCTTCGCCTCCACGTGGCGGCTCTCCAGCCCTTCGGCCCTCCGCTAGCCTCCTCCTCTCTCTTTCTTTTCCTCTCTTGTTCTCTCTCTCTCCGGCTTCTTCTACTGTGTCGGTACGGGCCTAGCACGGCACAACGCAGGCCTGTACCGATTTGTCTCGCCAGGCAACCGGTATGGTGCGCGGACGGTACCAGTTCCGCCGACCCTGTGCCTAAGCCTTATGAAACCTCAAGTTAGGAATCATATACTATCAATTCAATACGGCTCAACTAATATCATTCTGCTTTGACAAGAACATGCACAAGTACATGTGCGGGACATCGGTTTTGTCTTAAATTGGATCTTACCGATTTTATTGTTACTGTACTATTCTATTCTAAAATTGATACTGGCCCATTTCTAGTATTTAAACCCTTGTGTCAGGCTCTCATAAATCGAGTGACTGAATTATTTTTTTGGAACAGTTTGAGCAGTATTCAAATTACATTCCGGCTCATTCTTGGCTTTGAGTACAATTTGAACAATGCTTCAGCATGGTTTGGCTTGCTTGAGCTTGGTTCTTATACACCTGTAATCCTGCAAGAGTTAGTTTTTGTCATTTCAAATAATTGGATATTGAGAAAATAATCTGGTAAAAAAATAACAATTTTATTCTATTTTCTACTTTTTAACAAATTTTTTTTTAAAATAAACATTTTTGACATATTGTTATTTTTTTGGTGTGGTATTCTAAGTTGATTTTGTGGCTCACTTTGGTTATTACGTACTTGATATATCATGATTTTGGTTTTTGTAAAAAGTGCTTCAGTTATGCGGTATTCTATGTACCAGGATTATCTTAATACCAATATATATCAACTGTTTTATGTGTTATGCTGCTTCAAATTGTTTTATGTGTTTAATGCTTCCGTGCTCTGAATTTAGAATTGTCCTGTTCCTGTTCTTATCTTGTAACTACATGCAAGCTGTGCATTCTATGCTCCTGCATGACAACATTAGTCCAGTCTAGATAAAAGCATCATTTGACAATTGTTACATATATTTATTCAGATTTTTTAATGAATGAGTTATATTTTTAACTGTTTTATTTTCACAAATATGAACAGTTAATAGTTATGTGTTAAGTTGTATAACTCTTGTTCTCTCCTTCTGTCACATTCTGCACTGGCTTTTTCTCTTTGGTGAACCAACTTAATTTCATTCTTTCAACTGTCATTAAGCCTTTTCAAGTCTATTATTGTTATCAAATAAGATAAAAAGCAATACTTCTTTAAATTATTTTAGGTCTCATGCAATAGCAGATAGAAAATAAATCATATTCGGTGCTATATTTTCTTTTAAAGAAATACAGAGGGGATGATGCCACCTGGCTTCAAACATTCCTCTCCTAAGTGGAGAAGGATGCCAGCCCAAACTGAACTGGGGCTGATAAGCATTACTTCCACTAGATTTTAGATTAATAGTAATCTACTCTATTTAATTCTTATTTTTCTTGTTGGTTATAATTTTTACCTATCAAAGAATGACTTTAATGGGAATATTGCATGTTGTAGAACATAATAATTATGGATACAAAGATCAAATGTCCTGCAAATTATGGCATGTTTTTCTTCATGTAACATGTTTCATATTTAATATCAATTGCGAAAGAAAGATGTCTTTTACTATTATTTATCATAAAAACATTGCTTCATTGCATAACTGTCTTCTCCTTCAGCTCAATAGTAGAATCCCTTGGGAGCTCTCTAAAATTTAGCCTTCTAATAACAAGCAATTGTGCAATTTAGTTTTAGTTACCAATGGGTGTGAGCGTGTGAGGATGGATTTGGTGCAGGTTATGCAATTGATGATCTGATAGAGTTTATCCATTCCATTAAATATTGCATTTAGATTATTTTTATGCATCCATAGTGAGTTTTGGTATATCTGCTGCATTTTATTTTAACTAGCATATATCTATGACAATTGATTTACTTATAACATTATCTTGTGACAGGTCCTTAATTTTATGTGGTTAAAGTTCTTTCTTATTTGGCGCTATTTAGGTTCTGGTCGCTGGTAATCTTACTGAACCTGAATACCACTTTCTTGATATACTTTTTAAGCTCTTCTGTCCCTCCTAACTCATACTATAGACGATTGAGGGTTTTTTTATGCTATTAACATTTTGTGTTGTCAGCAACTATTGAATAATGTTGTGTGACGTCATTCTTAGCCGTCTGCTCTGATTTACTCTTTTTTTTCCCAATTTCCTGTATTCTATTTGACATGAGTACCACTTGATTTTGCTGATTCTGAAGCTGATTGAATAAGTATTGATTTGCAGATAGGAGGTATTGAGACTCCTGAGAATATGCCTAAGTGTATCAACAACTGTTATAATTTAGAGGGCTTCTGGAAAACTGGGCATGCCTCGTTCAAACAAATGGCTTGTCAGGTTGTATTCAGCGTTTCTTTTTAGTTAAATATACTAATTTGTGTTTTGATTATTTTTCAAAAATCAGGGATTACTAATAGTAAATTATCATTTATAGGTACATGTACATTCCACTTGGTGGTTCTCAGAGAAAGCTACCTTAATGTGTGGGTCATTTTCACATTTGTGGCAATATGGCATGATCTTGAATGGTATTTTCTTTCCCTAAACATATGTTTTTTGTCTCCCCTATTATTTAACATTTTACTGAAGTATGAGTCTATAAGAAAGTTATCCCTTCAAAATCAGTATGATAGTTTGTTTGATGGCTTTTGTTGCTCTGTAACAGGAAACTTCTTTCATGGGCATGGCTAACATGTTTATTTTTTATTCCGGAAATATTAGTCAAATCATCAGTTAATGCCTTTCAGGTATGATCTCTTGCATTGTCTACGTTTGATGAATCTCACAAGTCCCTTGTTCGGTAGGATATCATATTAGTCAATATCAATAGATTTTTTCCACAATTGAGCACATTTACTCTCTAGAATTAAAAGATAAATATCTCATGGACATTTCTCTAATTCTGATAATCTGTGGTTCATTCCCATGTGCACTATTGTGCTTATATATAGTACCTTTAAGCTTACAGGGTGACAAGGATGAATGCAATCCATCCATGTTAGTTGTCTTGTTGTAACTCAACTTTGAGATCCCAAGACAACGGGCATGTCACTATTTTTAATGGACAATGATCATTTAAAACTGTAAGGTGATCTACCTACGACGACCAAGGAGTATGTCTTCTAGACTCTTCTAGTCTTTGCAAGAGGTCTCCCTCTCCATCCCTCCCCATCTCTCTCTCTTTTCCTCTCTTTCCTTCTCCCTCTCCTCCTGCCTCGCCAGTTTCTTGATTCGGAGGTCGGAACTATCCCGGTCGGCCTCCGATATGGCTCGATACGCTTCGAATCAGACGATTCGGGATGGTACCGTCGACCTTGCTGGATGGAGCAAAGATGACAACTTCTAATGTACATAGTTTTGTTCATTTCTAAGGCTTAAATCTTAGTGATAGGAAACCTTCACCTTAAGGGTAATGTATCCACTTCAGAAACTCTCCGAAAACTTGAACTGGGACCTATTGCTTAAGTGCTTCTTTACTTCAAGTGTTTTTAAAATATCCACATTCCTATACCCCCACTTGTACCTACTCATGCACTTGCTCCCAATGCTGGCATCTAAGGCTTGTAATGTTGCATGGCTCAGACATTTGGGCAATAAAGATAGTTCATAAAAATAAGTCAAGTTAGGTAGAAGTGAAAATGTTAAGATGGATGTGTGAATAAAACTAGAAAATTAGTGTATTCAAGTAATTGTAGGAATTGCATAAATTAAGGACTTCAATAAGTAATTAGAATGTTAATAAGGAATTGCATAAAAAGTGATGGGAAAATCGATTGTGGACTATATGGGGCACTATAACAAAGTTCTGCGAGGGCTTCAATAAGGAGAATTACTTGCCAGCAATTGCTAGCTTAGTTGGTTAGCACCTCTCCCCTAAGGGCTTGCCCTTGGAGGAGGTCTAGGGGTTCAAATCCTGGGGTTTACTCAAAAAAAGCGAGGTGCCTTAATTTATGGTTAAAGGTTGTGGGAAAAGAAGGAAAAGACCTAATGTTACTTGGATGCTAGAATAACATTAGATTGGGTGCTAAAATAGGAGTATGGGTGAATGAGGACTGACAAAGCTAGAAAAAGGATGCAAGGTTTGTTGTAGCCATACCGAACTGGACCGTATAGGGTATACGCGTACCCATAACCAGTTTGGTATCGATATATGTACGGCGGTGTACTGACACTCAATATGCTGCGAAGCGGTTTTCCATACCATACTATACCAATACATTGATAGTGTGGCACCGACACGGAGCCCGATACCATGACGACACCTTGTATGTATATATATGTGTGCGTGTGTGTGAATGTTTGTCAGTGTATAATATTAGCACACATGAAAATCCTGGCCGATATTTACAATAAAAAATCATGTCCTTGCCTCACATGTCACCTTGATTTTTGGATGTTCTACGGTATTTTGTCTTGTAAGTTGGGAGCTATTGCTTGCGATGTAAGATTTAATTTTAGATGAGAATTGTAATGATAGAAGTTAATTTATTAGGACAATTATTCAAATAGAATTATGGTAGCCAAGGTTTGCCGTATCCGCCTGAACTGGGTGGCATGATACGCGGTATGGAGAGTACCGTACCATACCGATTTGGTTTCGGTACTCGATATGGGAGGCGTACTGATACTCGGTACGCTGAAAAGATTCTGTATTGACCCATATCGATACAATGCTAGGATGGCACTAGTATGAGGTTCGGTACTGAGACGGCTAAACCTTGATGGTAATACGTGCTAGTTTGCATAGAAATTATTGGTTATGATAAATGATTATAGCAATTGAATCTCATGATGGATTAAGTAGGATTCTTTTGCCAAATTTTAGAGTAAAAGAAGGGAAACTGGGAGACTAGAGGAACAAAGAACTAGGTTAAGCTGTGATAAAGACAAAAGGGACAACCCACCATTATTTCATTCAAAGGTTGTCGTACCGGTGGTATCGTACGTATACCGGACGCACTATTTCGATACCGAATTGGTTATACAGTCTCGTACTGTACCGATATTCGGTACGCCTTGCCATCTCGTACATACTGCGTACCGACACGATAGTAGGGATGGTACCGGTATGGGATCTGGTATCGAAGACAACGAACCTTGTTTCATTCAAAAATTGATAATAAAGATTCTTGGAATTAGTCTCTCCTATTGATGTAGGGATAGCCTGGGGAAAAGCGAGAAATTAAAGGTTGAAAGGACATCAGATGCTAGGACTAAACCTATTGGTGAATGAATTTCTTTTTATATTTGAGTTGTTAATGAAGGTGAAGTGCATTACAATTTTCCTATATGGAAAGTTATGGGACAATGATTAAATTTAACTTGTGGGTTGAGGATCTATGGTTAAACCCAAAACAAAAGAAAGAAGAGGTGCAAAATTTTATCAAAGAGAGTAAAATAAGATCCGCTCACTCTAGGGTGGTCTCACACCATGATCGAGACAAACACACGAATGACGATAGTGAAAACAAGAAAAGTTATGAATTCCTACACTTCGAAGGGTCTCACAGCTGGCCTTATATCTTATGAGGGAATACTCAAATAAAAAGAAGAAAATACTTCTGTTGATCAACATAACATCATCATTATCACAAGAGATAGGGCAGCACTATTTATAGATGACCTAAAAGTGGTTGTATGATCAAAATGCTCGTCTATGTATAATCTAGTTACAAAGTTAACCATGACTTCAACCCCAAGTGACATGTTGATCAAGTAAATATGAAATAAACTAGCCATTACGTTATGCTCCAGTAGATAACTTGATTCTTCATTAAAATAAAAGAAAATATTGGAAATTAAATAATCAAACATGACTCGAAAACTCAAAATGGACTCAATCAACTAACTAAAACCTGATTGATTCAGCTGAAGCTTTGATTGTCTTTAAATGCGCTCAGTCCACGGAGTCCCCACTCTGCAGCCTCGAACTTCAGCAGCTACATCACCTACACACAGAAGCCAATTACTTTACATTTTAAAAATAGCAGAATGACAGATCTAATTTAACTACTCAAGTTTTCTTAACAAAAAGACAGCCTAAATTATCCTAATACCTCATAAACCTAATCTGACTCTATATCCAGACACTGAGCTATATTAGGCACTGATAAAACTTGCCTGATCTCATAACTAGATAGTTGTAGAACTTGAGTTTAACTATTCCAAATTAGTATCATACTTTTTTGGGTAATATTGCAGCGATTCAGGATACCTTAAATTTTCAGAAAATACATTAAGGCTGTCTGTAGGTTTCAACATAATGTCATCTTTTTCTAAAATGTAAAGGTTTTGAAATTCTGAGGGCTTCGAACTGAAGATTTTTCAAAAGGTCTTTTTGGTCTTTAGAGAAAGAAAGTCTAAGAATGGAAAAACTGTGAGATGATAATAGAAGAAAAGTGTGAAATTTGAAGATTTCTAATTGAACTAGATATATATAATTTCAATGATTTTAGGACTTCTGCAAAATTTATTGCACATGCTCTGGGCAGTATAAAATCCATAACGTGTAAATTAACGAGAAATACAAAATCATTAACTATCGTGGTTGTAAAATGGATCCGAAGCACTTGGAAGGGTATAGGACTGAAAATGAAGCTGGGAACAAATTATAAACCTAATTTTTGTCTAAACTCTCGATTACAATAATTTCATTATATGGCATCAACTTGCTTGCCTCAAATATTGCTTGATTTTACCTCTATAGATGGCCAGTGTGCACCTAGACCTGGCAACCTGCTTGCATCCTTAGCTTGCAGGAAACATATCATAATTTGAGGCTAGTGTTTACCATTTAGTTGCCTAGTTTTCTGATGTATAACATGACAGTGCTTGCGTCATATTGGGCAATATTCAGTTTACTGCCGGACTAAATATATTTAAAGTTAGTTCTTTTTTTCATTCGATTTGATGGTTAACTAAATACCAATTGCCAGATTTTATGGTGAATGCTTGATAAACTTTTGCTCTGATCAGGGTAAACAGTGCTTCTGGAATTTCATACATCGTGAACTTAGTGCCATTGCTGGTGCAAGTAACAATTACATGCCTAATGGTATGTTTCCTTTTCATAATGGAGACTTCCTTCATATGGTTTCTTGTTTTAGGCCACATGAATGCAACATCATTTCTTTTCCAGGTCTGCTTAGTGTTTCCATATGACCTTTACCATTATCTAACCTGGTTTTGCTATAAACTACTTATGGAACTTAGCACACATGTAGCCAACCTACAGAAGCAACATGATCAAGCAGAGGTGTCATCAAAGTTTGAAAAATTTCCAGACTGCCAATACTTGTCACCCTGTATCTTGACCCTATTTTGATATGGGTTACCATCTGTGCTGGCAAACCATGAGCAGATATGAGAGCATACCGATGTACATGCCATACCAATGCATGACCCGTACCACCTCTGCTGCTGCATTTCAGACCTCAGGGGCCATGTAGATATACCTTTAAGCTTTCATACTCTAAAAGGAATGCCCTGCTTTAATTTGTTTGATCGGTTTGCTCATGTTTGTCAATATCTAATGTATTTATGTTTTCCTTCTATCCTACTCTAAATTTGAATTCATAGTGTGCTATATACGGTTCCATGTGGTAAATAAAAGAAGCTAAAGAGAGCCAAGCCATACTTGAGCTCTGTTCATATTAAAATTGAGGCCAAGCTCAAGCTCTGCTAAATTAAACTCAAGCCAGGCTTATGCACTGCTAAGTAAATTCTGGGTGGAACCTGCGCTGTTCAAAAGCAGTGGAAGGGAATGATCATAGCCTTAGTGCTGCGAAAGCTTTGGTATATACGTTAATCACTGTTGTTAGATCTAGACATACTGTTGAAATGGTTCACTAGCAAGTAAACATTGTAACACTTGGATCAGAAAACTGATGGCTGATAACACACCCCCATTCTTATTGTAATTTGTGCTAGTGTGTAGTATGTGAAAATTAAAAAAAATGCTTATAAATAATAACTAAGATAATATATAATATACGTATTTAATAATGGGTCAAACATGAGGAAGTGTAGAAAATATCAATTCATTTATCTTCAAACTTAATTCAACCATCAAACCTGGCTGTTTTAATCAGGCAAGTCCTTAGTGAGCTAATCACAAGTTCTTCATACAGAGCTTGCTCATTCAACAGCTTTTTCCATTTGCTTGTTTAAACGGAAAAGGATGAGAGAAATTTTATCTGCAGTTACCCCCTTCAAATTATTTAGAACTGTGGATAAAGAACATGCATGTACAAAAATTCAAACAATTCCATTTAAACTGTTTCGATAATTGAAATTGGTGGTCTTACCAAGGAAAAGTAGATCTGGAATTCCTACAGCAAATTTGATTAATTCGTCCTTGCATATTGAGCATATCTAACATGTTATGCTTAAATCTCTGCAATATCAATTGAACATCGACATGCTTTGTATCTGGCCACAACAATCATTTTGCTTTACTGATAGAAGCCCTTTTACTGGATTAGTGCCAACTGAAGAGCTTCATATGCTTCACCTTTGCAAACTAATCAATCTTATTGCATATTCTCTTCAGAACTTCATACCATATAACCTTTCCATGAGACAGCTTCGACTCTGTTCTCATGTTTCTATTTAATGGATTTAGAGTGGGGAGGGAAGAGAAAAGAGAGCGGGTGGGGATTATGTAGAAAATGTATCCCTGAGTTTATTGCGACTGATCTACATCTTCTTTCAAGAAGCAATATATCAACCTGTTGTTGATTTTATCAGTTGTATAGTCAGCAACTGAGGTTTCTTTGTAAGATAAGCTGGAAATTCCTCAAATGTCTGTAACCAACCTTTTTTTTTTTTCTGCATGTTTTATGAAGGTATATGATTATGTAGTGTTTAAAGGGAAAAGAAAAGCCTTTAAGATGCTATATTTAATATGTTCCTTGGTAAATCTCAGGTACATCGGTACTAACAATCCCCTGTTGAACAACAGGTTGCAAATCTTATTGGTTATGTTATAGGACCATCAGGCATAAATTGGTTGATTTCACGATTTCTTCAAAAGGATGGTATGTTAACTGCACATCAGTTTTCTCCAGCTCAACATGCATTTACCTACCAGAGCTATGCTTTTAATGATGTACAGGGTTGCCTGTTCTAGCTGTCTTGTTTGTATCATTTTATGTCGCAACCAAGGTATTTGTTTGTCTATCTTGTTCATCATCAAGATCAGTGTAATACTTCGTCTTTCGACTTTCTAAGTATAATATTTTTCCAGCTTATGTTTCACATTCGTGATGTGGAAAAAAACTGTCAGTGATAGGATTTGTTTGGGGCTGATACTTTTTCAACTGGTACTCCTGCTAATGTCAGGTACACATCTTGGACCAATTAATAGCTTAAAGTAGATTTTTTTCTAAATGGCGTATAGGCAAAATATAGATGACTGATTTGTGGCCCTCGGTTCTTTGTTGATTGGGAACTTGAGAGATATGGGAACAAGAGACTCTGCTTGCTTCCTGCTGATGCAGGTAAATTACAGTTAAACTACACAGCCTTTCTTCTTCTATTGTGGCAATTGAAGATTGGAATAGACAGTTTTTTTTTAGCAATTCACTTACTGGTTCAATTCTAGAATCTGAAAATTGCAGATATCTTTGTTAGTCAAGCTGCGGGATCAAACCTGGTCGCTGATCTAACAGCCTTGACCATCTGTTGCTAGAAAGTGTTTGCTTTAAGGGACCTTTAAAAAGTATGATGAGATAGCTGTATCACCATGACCTGATTTACTGAAGTCATTTATAATGCAATTCTACTTACAAATACTCCCAAACATGATGCATCTAGATCTTCGCACAAAGCAAGCAAGCCACTCTGGTTCAAATTTGTATTTACCTTTCTTTTGACAAGCAATTTGTATTGACAATCTTACTAGCTCCTCTAACTGCTAATCCCTGTAAGAATTGTGGTAGAATTGCCTGCTTTTGATTTCATTTTCGATACTAATGTAGATCATAGAAAATTTATTTGACACCTGAAGTTTTTCTCAGGCTAAATGTATCATTCTTATGATACTTACATTAGTCCCAGCAGTTTTTTCTACTTAAAAATCTGTACAATTTTAGGGGTGGTCGCTTAATTACTATTCTAAACCATATAATTTAAGTTTCTATGACGACTTATCAATCCATTAAAGCTAACATTGTCAGGTGAAAGAATATGGGGTCAATGTGGGGTTTTAGATGAATTGAAGTTCTTGCAAAATGCAAGAGAATGAAAAGAGATGTAGGGATCATCCTGAAAGGTATATGCCCCCATAGCCATCAGATATTTGAGAAGATTAATCTTAGTTGGCTAACATTTCCTACTTGCTATCTCTACTATTACAATATTTGGAGCGGGGCCCCTGCATGTCCATCCTCTCTGTGTTCTGTTTTAGTAGCCTTTCATGTTCAGATTTTAGTCAACCACAGAGCTAACTGCTGCCCTAAGAAAGCTAGAGCGAATAGGCGCTTGTGCGCTTGCAGAGTGAGGGTCGGGCTGATCCAAGAGTTCTGGTTCCGGTTCGAGAACCACTTCTTCCTCTGCAAACAAAAAATGGGGCACACCAGCCCTGTCAGTGGAGTTGCACTCGTTGTTCCATCTTCTTAATCAAAGCAAAGTCAGATTCCAACCTCGGACACTCCCTGTAGTTGATACTTGAAATAGAAGAAAAAAGAGAGTACATAGATTAAATGGACAGTATATTTTTTAATTTTGCTTCAAACAATCTTGATATATACCAAATGCTCCATTTTCTTGAATAAATCAACTATCACTGATGCCATATACTAGTAGTTCATTACTGCAGTACCCTATTGTGGTCTTCAATTTAACTTCCTCCTTGTTAGACCCAACAAAGCAAATCGAGCAAGATGCTATAAAATTTCCAGCATCTGACCGAACCTTGAACGAGTGGTAATGTGTTTATATTTTTTATCGCATTTTCTTAAATGCCAAATGATCTAATCTCAATTGAAAATATCTGGATTACTTAGTTCTAGTTTATAACTAGGGAATTTATTTATTCACAAGTGGTGCACTCCAGATTTTGGTGGACAATAGTAAATTTTCTCCTGTGACTAATGTTAAAGCATTTTTACATGTGCATTGACCAGTGTTATATATGCATCTGTAGCATAATATTCATCCTTCCTAGTGCTACCCCCATGAACTTCATTGCAGTAAGTGCTAAGAGAGTATAGAATTCATGATCCCATATAAATGAGTTTATTTCGATTCATGATAGCCGACTGTAGCTAAGTATCCAACATTAAGATTGCTTTATAGAAGCTTATGTGTTAGCATGGCCATTCATGCATCATGAGCTATTGCGGTTATTGTGTCCTGGCAAAGTGAATGCTGCAGCAAAGGTCACTCAGTAACAAGAACTGACATGAAGTTACCAAAAAAAAAAAAAATCAAACAAGCAAGCACTGCCAAGATTGCAAGATTATTAACTAGTGTCCTATACAAATTGCCTCTTCTTCTTGATCCCTTGTTAGGCGATTCAGTTATTTAAGACGATGAGCATCGAATTGGGAATCATAGGAGACTAGCTCTAACATGATTTTGTCCTGCAAGACCTAAAAGAGAACAAAAGCGCTATAAGATGCCGGAAAGCAGAGGAAATGAAATACAGTAATCTAATACATTTGTGCCTTCTTAGACATTCAAGATAAGATTCTATCAGTTCACAGCTTGCAGATTTTAGTCTGGCAGTCATCCACTTTGCAACTAAGCTGGAGGGGTTCACTTCCCACATCACCAGCTGCCCATATATCCTGCAGTGATGGGTGTGGAAATGTTATATGAGGCTAGAGAGGATTCAAAGTTCCAAACTCACTTGTCTCACAATATTATTGGCAGGGGTGGCAAAAATTGACTGGACCCAAGAACCTGACCGGACCCAAACCATATTTAGGTGGGGTTTGGGTCGAAGATTTTTTAGGGTGTAGGTCATATTTTTTGACCTGACCTTAAATGTATTGGATATGGGTCAAAACTCTGACCCGACCCCGGCTGAAGGGGCTGAATTCTATTTTGATTGACATGATCTAGGCTGGGTTGTTATAATCTTGAATAAGATTTTATTGAGTGACTGGTGCTTGTTTTAATACTATATGTTTAGATTATTTTGAAAATCAGACTGAAAGAATAGTAAAAGTTAGATTTGACAAGTTAAGTCTTTTAGGATTTGAGCCTTGCAAAATAGATTAGATTAAGATCAAAATTGGGTTATCCAAAATGACCTGTGGATAGGTATAGGTTGAGATGTCTCGACCTTTTTACCAGTTTTGAGTCCAGTACATATCTAGAATGTTGCTATCTATACTTGATTGTGTCCCAAAGTCGATCCATTGCTACCCTTCTTTGTTGGGATTTTTGCATTAATGGTCTCGTTTGGTTAGCGAGAAGTATTTTTCCTCCTAGAAATATGATTTCTGAGAAGCAGATTTTTGAAAAGAGAATGTATAGAAAAGTACTTTTGGCATGTTTGGTTGACCATGAAAAAGTGAGATTTTCAGAGTGCTTATGTTTGGTTGATTATCCACTTTTTTGGAAAAGTTGCGTAATTTCTATTATACCCTTAATAAAAATTAAGTGTTTAATGCTTTTTTAATGCTGAAGGGCCTTTTTGGAAAAAAAATAAAAATAGAGTGATTTTCGGCTCACGGAAAAGTAACTTTTTCATAAAACATGAGAATCATATTCCCATGAAAAAACAACTTTCCAGTCTCTTCCCTTTGAAAACTCCAACCAAACAAAAGGCATCTCATTACTTTCCTCTGAACCACACTTTCTCTCTTCCTTTTTCCGCGAACAAACAAGCCATATATCCGGCAAGTCAAAACGCATTATAGGGCAAATATCATTGTGCAAAATGCTATGTTTTGTATGATGCTATCACCCCTTTTTGTTGGGATTTTTGCATTTATATCCTGAAATAAAAATGCATTATAGGGCAAATATTGCTATACAGAGGCTATGCGTATTTAACTTGAGAAGGCCCCATCAAAACATTTAACTTTACCTATTAGAGTTGCATATTGTTCGGGGAAAAGCAGATCACCCCAAAAATGCATGAACGCATTTCCGGCATGTGACAGGCGTCCGACCTGGAATCGCCCGACCTGAGGGCGTCCGACCTTGAGGCGCCCGACTTCAAGATGCCCAACTGGAAACCCGACCTCAAGACTCTCGACCTGGCGCCTGGCCAACCGCTCGACTTCGAGACTCCCGACCTAGGTACCCGACCTCAGCATCCTCGACCTCGGAAGTCCGACCTCGCTATCCACTTACAGCGGTCACATCCTTCTGCAGCTCGACCAAGGACTACGCCCTGCTACTACTGTCAACAATTAATGCGCATGGCCTCCACTGGTCTTCGGCTCACTCAACAATTAATGCGCATGGAAGATTTGACTCACACAACATCGTGCGTGCCATTTCTGCCAATGTCTTGTTTTTTCTTTCAACAACCCCATTTTGTTGAGGCGTTCTAGGTGCTGAAAATTGATGTAAAATACCATTTTTATTACAAAATTCTTCAAAGTGTTGATTTTCAAATTCAGTACTATGATCACTTCGAATTGCTACTAAGGTGAGCTTCTTTTTATTTATGATATTATTATAAAGTTTCAAGAATTCTGAAAATGCTTCATTCTTATGTGCCAAAAATGAAACCCATGTATATCTTGAAAGATCATCTACAATAACTAGTCCATACTTCTTCCCTCCTAGACTCGCAGTTCTAGTGGATCCAAATAGATCCATGTGTATGAGTTCAAAAGGCCTAGTTGTTGATACTATATTCTTTGATTTGAAGGATGATTTAGTTTGTTTTCCCAATGAGCATGGTCCACAGATTTTGTCCTTTTCAAAAATCAATTTTGGCACATCTTTTATTAATTCCTTCTTGACTAGTTTTGATATTAATTCCATACTAGCATGTCCTAGTCTACGATGCCAAAGCCAACTTATTTTATTTTTCTTTTCTTCATTAGTAATTAAGCATAATCCATTTTTCTTACCTAAGTCATGAAGATCTACCATGTAAATATTTCTTTGCCTTTGTCCTACAAGTATAATGCTATTATCTTTAGGATTTGTGATTATGCGTACTGATGCTTCAAATGTGACTTTAAACCCTTTATCACAAAATTGACTTATGCTAAGTAGGTTATGTTTCAAACCCTTAACTAATAAGACATTTTTTTATGAAAATAGATGGAGTAATGAAAATTTTACCCTTTCCAATGATATACCCTTTACCATTGTCTCCATAGGTTACTACTCCACCCTTCTTAGATTCCAAGGTGACAAATTAGTCTACGTCACCGGTCATGTGTCTTGAACAGCCGCTATTTAGATACCATCGTTTTTTCTATTTATTAGCTGCAAGACACCCCTACAATAAAGATCAAGAAAGAGCTTTAGGTACCCAAACTATGTTGGGTCCTTTTGGGTTAGTACTTGATGTTCCTTTTGGAACCCAAACTTTCTTAATTTGATCTTATGATTATTACTCAATTTGTTTTGACTGGACTTTCTATAGTTACATTCATATGCTTTATGTCCTAATTTATTGCAGCAATGACAAGTAATATTTTCATTTTTAGCTTTTACAAAAATGTTCTTTAAGTATTTTTGTTTCCTATTTGTTTTATATCCTAATCCAGCCTTATCATATACAGCTTTTTGACTATCAAGGATCAAATTTAATTTGGTAGAACTAAGTGTAAACTTATCTACTAAGGATTTATATTTTTCAGCATCTTCTTTTAACTTGACATTTTCAGCAATTAGATTCTTGATTTCATTTGTAAGTTTCCTACTTAATATTTCATAGTTATGAGATAGTTTTAACTTATCTTTGACAAGAGATTGATTTTCTTCTTTTAGAACTTTATTTTTATTGATTAGTTTTCTATGTTCTTCCATGAGTTCTAAGAATGCATCATGTAATTCATCAACAGTAAAATCATATTCAAGTTCAGAATCTACCTCATCGTCATTGGCCATATGACACATTTGGGCCGTCTCTTGATGATCTTCCTCTTCTGAACTTGACTCTCACTTTCACTCCATTCAGCCATGAAGTTCTTCTTTTTCAGTTTTCTTGCCATCCATTACAATTCTGGGCAATCTATCTTATAATGCCGGGTTTGTTACACTCATAACAAATAGGAGTTTCTTTTTTCCTTTTCTTTGTCCTTACCCTTTTCTTTACTTGAGCTACCTTTGAAGAAGGGTTTCTTTTTATAAAATCTATTCTTACCTCCCATAAACTTTCTGAATTTTCTGAATTTTATACCATGAGAGCCCATTCAATTGAGAGAAAGGGTCCCCTTTGGATGAAAAAATGTACTCCTAAGCATAGCCATTCCTTCTTCATCAAATTCATCATCATCATCTGAATCTTCCGACTCAGTTTGTTGTTTAGGGGTGGTAGACTTTAGGGCAATGGGCTTTCTTCTCTTGACCTCATCTTCTGAATTTTGCCTCATGGTCAACTCATGGGTCATGAGTGATCCTAGAAGTTCCTCTAATTGCAATGTGTTGAGGTCCTTAGCTTCCTGAATTGCAGTTACCTTGGCCTCCCAAACTCTTGGTAGAGACTTGAGAATTTTTCGCACTAATTCAGAGTTAGTATAAGACTTTCCTAAACTCTTAAGCCCATTTATAATTTCAGTAAAACGAGTAAACATATCAGTTATGGACTCAGTGGATTCTATTTTAAACAATTCATACTTATGTACTAATATGTTTATTTTTGACTCCTTAACTTGATTAGTCCCTTCATGAGTGACCTCAAGTTTGTCCCAAATTTTTTTTGCGGAGATGCAAGTAGATATTCTATTAAATTCACTTACATCTAATGAACAGTAAAGTACATTAATTGCTTTTGCATTTAACTGTGCCAATCTTCTATCACTTTCATTCCAATCCATTTCTGGTTTGGGTATGATAGTGCCCTCTATATTAAGTGTGGGTGTGTGAGGTCCTCTAGTAATGATGTACCATAATTCATAGTCTAAAGCTTTAATGAATATCCTCATCCTAGATTTCCAGTATGTGTAGTTTGTGCCATTAAATAGAGGATGTCTATTTGTGGATTGCCCTCACTCATAGAACATTCCACTTGGGTTGTCATGATCTTTAACTCTTGATTGTGAGATCAATAAGTACTATTGGAGCACTTTGCTCTGATACCACTTGTTGCCCAAGGTGACAAGCCAAGAGGGGGGGTGAATTGGTTTCTCTTAATTTTAACTATCCAACTTATGTTAAATGATGAGTTAGTGGAATTAAACAAATCACAATACAAACAACAAGAAGTATAGTGGTTCGGTGCTCTCCTTAGCACCTACGTCCACTCCCCAAGCGACCCCTTGGGAATTCACTATAATCCCGCGGATTACAGTTGGATTGTTTTCCGGGCTCACAATCCAAAAATCTTTACACTTTGGTTTTCCGGGTTCACCAAAAACCTATGTTGGTTTTACGGGCTCACCAACGAACCTATGTTGGTTTTCCGGGCTCACCAACGAACCTTTACAATTGGTTTTACGGGTTCACCAATCAACCTATTCCGTTGGTTTTGCGGGCTAACCAACTAACTTTACAAGGAGTTTAATAAACAAAGTAAGAAGATTTAAGCTCCTAGATGAGCAAATATAACAATATAATCTACAAAGAAGAGTTTAGAGAATAGTTATCACTTGATGTGACTTCTCTCTTCTTTGTCAAGGATGCTTCACTCTTCAAGGGTGGATGGAGCTCTTAATGACTCTTGGAATCTGCTCAACCACTTTCTTTTGACTCTTGAATGAAGCACTTGGATGAAGAAGATTAGGGCACTTTGTCTTTCTTGTGTACTCTTTGATATTTTGCAAAAGGATATTCTCTCTGATGAATAGTGCCACTTTAAATAGTTTTCTTCATCCATTGGACAAGCCCCAATGGTTAGAATTCAAAAACTAGCCGTTACTCACTGTTGGAAGGACAAAAAGTACTTCTGCAGAACTAGCCGTTATGCTTCTGCCCGTGTTTGGGTCGGCTCAACCTGTCCTTGGGTCGACCCAACTTTCACTTGGGTCGACTCAACCTTTCCTTGGGTCGACCCTCTCAGAACCACAGAACCTTGCAATTCAGCCTTCCTTCACTTGGGTCGACTCAACATTTCTTTGGGTCGACTCAAGGTTCAGTTGGGTCGACTCAAGGTTCAGTTTTGTCGACTCAACTTCTTCTTGGGTCGACCCTCTCAGGGTTTCCAGAGAACCTTTTCTTTCATCTGTTCTGTCATTACCTTTGGGTCGACCCTCTCAGGGTTTGGGTCGACTCAAGCTTGGGTCGACTCAACTTCATCTTGGGTCGACCCTCTCAGTATTTCCAGAGAACCATTTTCCTAAGTTGTTGAGAAGCTTGAAGTTTGGGTCGACTCATGCTTTCCTTGGGTCGACCCAACTTACTGTTCATCTGTGCCATTTTTGCAGAAGTGTGCCAAATGCTTTCTTGATGTGCCGGAGTCGACCCAATCAACCTTGGGGTCGACTCAATTCACACTTTGCTGCAACTCAAGGTTAGATTCATCCAAGTAAACAATGAAATGCATCTTTAACTTGTTATACAAATATACTGAGAGTAACAGACTTATAAATGAAGTATCGAATTAACTTATAACATACTCTCGATTATTGCTTGTTAATCATCAAAATAACACTATCATCCTCACCCGCCGACTTCACCGAGATGTTGGTCCGAGCTCGGAAGTATGCGAAGGCCGAAGAGGGTATCGCCTCCAGGTAGGGCGCGACCGAGCAGGCCTTAAAGAAGCAGAAAAGACGCAACGAGGAGCGCGGCTGTCCGAAAAGCCCGTCTCCCCGCAGAGACGAGAACCTGCCTCGGCTAAGGAGTCCACCCCGACAGCGGGGACAGCCTCGACCAAAGTCACCGCCTCGACCGAGATCTCTGCCGAAGCCACGAATGCCTTCGGGGAAGTACGAGAACTACACTCCCTCAATGTTTCCCAGGCGGAAATTCTAATGGAGATAGAAGGCCGAGACTACTTCTGACCTCACCCCCGATGCGGGATACAGGAGCTCGGCGCAATCCTAGGAAGTACTGCCGCTGCCACCAGGACCATGGCCACGACACGGAGGATTGCTTTTAGCTACGGGACGAGATCGAGGTGCTCATCCGCCTCGGAGTACTCAACCGGTTTGTGCGGAACCGGCGCGAGGAAAGAAGGCCAGTAGAAAATGCCGCACTGCCTAAAGATCCAAATGACAATAGGTCTATCGCCGGCACCATTAATACTATCGGTGGAGGAAGCTCAATCGAAGAACCAGTCAGGGGAAGGATTCCTCCGAAGCGCCCGCGCACCTTCGAAGCTATCTCATTCTCGAACGAGGATTTGGAAGGAGTTGAGACTCCTCATGATGACGCTGTGGTCATCTCCATGATTGTAAATAAGTTTGATGTAAAGCGCGTCTTAGTTGATAATGGAAGCTCGGCAAATATTTTGTACTACGATGCCTATCAAAAAATGGGGATGACAGAAAGCCAGCTTCGGAGAATGAATGCTTCACTGGTCGGATTCACCGGAGATTCGGTCCTGATTGAGGGCGAGGTCAGCCTTCTGGTCACGGTTGGGCTCGCCCTCCGAGAAAGTACTGTGAGGACGGATTTTCTTGTGGTTCGTTTGCCTTCGGCCTACAACGCCATTCTTGGGCTCGCCCCCAAGAAAGTACTGTGAGGATGGATTTTTTGTGGTTCGTTTGCCTTCGGCCTACAACGCCATTTTTGGACGACCAGGGCTTAATGCCCTCCGAGCTGTGGTCTCGACTTATCACCTGTTCATGCGGTTTCCTACCGACCAAGGAGTAGGCGAAGTTCGTGGGGACCAGTCAATAGCTAAGCAGTGCTATATGACGATTCCCAAAGCAAAGCAACCGGCCAAAGCACCAAGCCAAGGGGAGCAACCGGCCGAGGCGTCAACCAAAACGTCAGATCAGACGCTGCCCATTGAAACCTTGGAGGTACGGAACGACCTCCGGAAGGAACGGATAGAGCCTAGTGAGCTTCTTACCCAAATTCCATTAAAAGAAAACTGCCTAGAGCTAACCGTGCAGGTCGGCTCTGGCCTGAGCGCCTGCAAAAGAAACCACCTGATCGAGTTCCTGCGGACTAATATGGACGTCTTTGCCTGGTCGCCCGCCGACATGCCGGGAATAGATCCCGAGGTCATGGTTCACCGACTCCAGGTGAAACCGACCTGCAAACCTGTGCGGCAGAAGAAACGGGGCTCCGCCCCGGAATGATAGTAGGCAGCGGCCGAGGAAGTGGACAAACTTCTCGAGGTCGGCTTCATCCGGAAGGTCTCCTATCCGGATTGGCTCGCCAACCTGGTCCTCGTGAAGAAAGCTAATGGGAAGTGGCGCATTTGCGTGGACTACACCGTGACAAAGTCTTCCCAAAGGACAACTTTCCACTTTCCAGCATTGATCAGCTTGTGGACTCTACCTCGAGACACCAGTTTCTGACCTTCATGGACGTCTTCTCGGGATATAATCAAAACGGAATAGCACTAGAAGACGAGGAGAAGACGACCTTTATCATCGACAAGGGTATTTATTACTACAAAGTGATGCCTTTCGGGTTGAAAAATGCCGGAGCAACATACCAGAGGTTGGTCAGCCAGATCTTGAAAAATCAAATAGGCCGAAACATGGAAGTCTATGTGGACGATATGCTGGTGAAGAATCGGACATCAGAGGACCATGTGGCCGGCCTCAATGAGACATTTTGCATACTCAGGAAGTATCGAATGAAACTCAACCCTACCAAGTGCGCATTCGGAGTAACCTCGAGCAAATTCCTTGGTGTTGCCCAAGGTGACAACCCAAGAGGGGGGGGTGTGTTCCCTACCGAGACAACGGACACTCTCAACGGATCCTCCACGCGCTGGGCATACCATACCTCTTCCGTGAGAATTGGGTTTTTCTGAATTTTTGGTGCTTTAAATGTTTTCTTAGTTAAGTGCGGTGGAAGCTTTCTTAAGTTACTTGTGTGAACTTACCCTAGAGCAAGAATCAAATATAAAGCAAGAATAAATACAAGAACAAGCACAACACAAACAAGACAACGTATAGTGGTTCGGTACACCTCAAGCACCTACGTCCACTCCCCAAGCCTTTCATTAGGAATTCACTATAATCCCTCGGATTACAGTTGGATTGTTTTCCGGGCTCACAATCCAAAAATCTTTACACTTTGGTTTTCCGAAATCACCAAGAACCTATGTTGGTTTTACGGGCTCACCAACGAACCTTTACAATTTGGTTTTTCGGGATCACCAATAACCTATATTGGTTTTGCGGGCTCACTAACAACCTACACCGTTGGTTTTACGGGCACACCAACAAACCTATACCGTTGGTTTTACGGGCTCACCAACAAACCTATAATGTTGGTTTTACGGGCTTACCAACAAACCTTACAACAAGAATAAAGAACAAGGATCTAAAGCTCCTAAATGAGCAAATAAAATAATTATAAGCTACAAAGAAGAGTTTAGAATATAGTTATCGCTTTAATAAGGCACTTCTCTTCTTTGTCAAGATTGCTTCACTCTTCAAGGATTGGTGGAGCTCTTAATGTCTCTTGGAATCTGCTCAAACACTTTCTTTTGGCTCTTGAATGAAGCAATTGAATGAAGCTTGCCTTGCTAGGGTTTTCTCTTGAATGGACTTGATGATTTTCAAAAGCTTGCTTCCTCTGATGAATACTCCCTCTTAAATACTTCTCCAACCTCCAAATAGTCCTTCCTGACCATTGGATTGAAGAAACTAGCGTTTATAGCCGTTGGAAGTCCAAAAAGCACTTCTGCACAACTAGCCGTTATGCTTCTGCCCGTACTTGGGTCGACCCAAACTTTCCTGGGGTCGACTCAAACCACTGTTCATCAGACTTGGGGTCGACTCA
>NW_024069799.1:0-28774 GCF_009389715.1 Phoenix dactylifera
ATTAATTACCATACACCATCATCCAAGGTTAGCCAATTTTATCCTTTACTAGCTAGCTAGCTAGCTAGATACCCTTGGACCATAGTATGGGCCGTGCTCGACTGGTACGAAAATATATGGGAGAACAAACTTTTTAAGAATATATCAAGGCTGGCACCCAGAAAGTTTTGTTGTAGATGAAACTACCGGCCAAGCAACCAGCCCGAGCAGGCTTTTTAACATTGACAGGACAATGATTCATCTGACTTCATGTTATGGCTGGGCATTTTTACCGCTAGAGTTTCCCAGCGGTGGAAAAGATCTGTCCAGCTTTTAACCGGCCTGCAAGGCTAGAGATACGTTTGATTGCAATGGATCAAGTTTGGTCCTGCGAACTCCAATTCTTGTCCTCATGCTGCCAGGATGGCGAGGACGACCAACTCCGCATTGTTGGCCAACTCGCCACGCTGGGTGACGTCGCGTTGACAAGGAAAAGAATGCTGCAGGGTTCCGGGTTGAATCAAATCAGAACTGCCGGGCCTTAATTCCCTGGCCAATAATATGCTGCGAGGCACGTGAAGTGGGGCTTCGGCACTGTCCCACGCACAGAAGTCAGATGCCGCATGCTTCTTTCTTCTTTTTTTTGTCTCTTTTAAGAAGAAGAAATTTCTCCTTGCGGGCTTTAGGTAAACCAACACTTGAGAATCTCTTTTTAGATGGATGCAATTAAATTAACCAAATCAATGGGCCAATGGATGCCCTCTTCCAATCTTTGTCCAGAGAAAAGCAGAAAGTCAAATGAAGAGCATAATTTACTAGTCCTGTAAAATTCATAATCCAATGTCAGCATCCCATGATCCTCGAGGAGACTAAAAAATTATTAAGATAAAGTAATAAGATACATTGAACGTCGCAATTGATGTACATAATATTCTATTTACCCCGCTTCAGGGCTGTATAACAATACAAATGTTGGATTACTGTGAAATGTGGAACATCCTTAATTTAATACTGCTAGCTGGCTTACAACTTTCTTTATCCCCTTGAACTAGTTGGTGGCCTAAATATAAAAGGTAAGATTTGGTGAGTCAAATAGAATGCAGTTATACCGCAGAAAAGATTCTATGCAAATATTGCCCTTATTTTCTTCGGAAAGCGCGAACCCTATAATAAATATGGCAGCACTTTGGCAGCAGCTCTTGCAATAAACTCGTCGACATGCCATTCTGATTCAACGATACTTATGTGATATTATATTATTCATGATCAAATAAGAGTGTTCACCGGTGGTGAAAGGAGAACGATCGCATGATGCAAGTAAAGTATCAAATGCTCTGCTAACACCAACCTGCAATGCATCAACTGGATTCATATATATATATACACCAGATGATCTATTAACATGAGACAAGAAAGATGCATATTATGATCAATTTATATCTACCACTCATTGACGATTATGTGCGGGACCACTATTAACATGAGACAAGAAAGATGCACATTATGATCAATTTATATCTACCACTTATTGATGATTATGTGCGGGACCACTTAGCTTCTAATTCAACTTAGGCTAAAGCTGCAGAGTTTTCTGGATTTTGAATGCCGGCTTAGATTACAATGGACAAACCATTGCATGTAGGAGTGGATAGTGGGGATGATTAGCAATCAAAAGTCGCCAATGACTCCCCACAAAAAAAAAAAAAAAAAAAAGAAGAAAAAAGAAAAAGAGGATTCTTCATTCTTGCAGGGAGATGATTCATTGTCTACTTGCATCTCTAAGATAAAAAGATGATGAGATCCCGACTTGCTTTGATTTCTCAGGCTTCTTTCATTTTGTTACTTTTGGAGGTGAGGGGGAGGCAAAGCCGGCTTTCCCATTTTATTAAGAATAAATTATGTACAAGAAAGGGCAGGGAATATACAAAGGTGAGCAAACGAAAAAGGAATTGCAATAAAGTAGAAGCAGAGGAAGGTGATGCAACAGAAATTAGGTCATCCAGAATTTTCTTTGGCGTAAAATGCTGGCCGGTTGGATGCTTTCAACATCGAAACAATCCTATAATGCAAGTTTCCAATCTAATCATGGACCGCCCATCCATTTCCAACCTCCATCATGTCCAGACAACTGAAGCGTCGCGGCAAGTAACGGTACCATCTTGGATGAATCACATCATATACCGATTTACTCCTGGCTCAAATGAGCTGTCTCGCTAACTGGCGAAGCAGACAGGTGCTTTCATAAAAAAAAAAAGCAGACAGGTGATGCGCTGGCCGATGCGGGTCATTTACCGTGAAACACTAGGCGATATGTCGTGAATAATTTATCCGAACAGCGAGCCGTATGGAGATTGGACGTGTCCGATGCCTGACTTGTAATTTCAGCACGTCACCGTCATATTCTAGGTAGAAATACAGGGATCTGGCCATCCATTTGTCGGGCCTCCGCAGCATGCCACGTTTCAATAGCAGATGCCGCATCGTCCACGTCATTTCGTACACCGAGCACACAAGTAAAACATGGGTTTCATTGCATAGATATTATATTATATTGTCTGGCCTCCGCTGCTTGTCGGTGCTGTAGGACTGAATGCGATAGCGACATCAAAGCAAGCGCCGTTGGACGCCTGATTCCCCTTGGAATGCTCTCCCCCATGCTCCCTTCAAAGTCCAAGGATCGGGGTTGTATCTTTTCGCGCCGAACAAGGATTCACCTCCTTCGCGCGAATCACCGTTGGTTCACCATCGCACAGCCCTCGAAGCGCTCCGAACTCTCCAATTATCCGGTCGCACAGCTCTCAAAGCGATCGGTGGATGATCCGATGGCGCGAATCCTTCTTTTGCGCGGAAGATACGACCCGGCTCCCCGCGTCAACCCTGTCCTGTGAAAGGGCAGTCCTGTAATATTGAAGTGGTTTGGAGTAGCTTGGAGACGGGTCCGGGGGCGTATCTTTCGCGCGAACGAAGGATTCCCCTTCTTCGCTCAGATCCACCGTTGGATCATCTACAGGTCGCTTTGAGAGCTGTGCGGACGGATGAATGGCCGAGTTCGCAGCGCTTTGAGAGCTGTGCGGGTGGGTGATCCAACGGTGAAACGGGAATGCTAGACCGGGGAATAAGCATGAGAGCAGCAAATTCCTATCTTTTCCAGTCCCAAACTCCACTCTCCCCCTCCTCCTGCTCACGCTTCCAAAAAGCTGCTCCCAACCAAGGTCCAAAAAGCATACCCCTTGCTTCTCTCTCTCTCTCTCTCTCTCTCCCCCCCCCCCCCCCCCCCCCCCCCCCCCCCCCCCCCCCCCCCCCCCCCCCCCCCCCCCCCCCCCCCCCCCCCCCCCCCCCCCCCCCGCCCCCCCCCCACCCCCCCCCCCCCCCCCCCCCCCGCCCCCCCCCCCCCCCCCCCCCCCCCCCCCCCCCCCCCCCCCCCCCCCCCCCCTCTCTCTCTCTGTAATGGCGGCTCGCCAAAAGAGAGGAAAGTCTTAGCAAAAAAAAAAAAAAAAATAGTGAGGAAAGCCGCTTCCGTCGGCGACCGATTCCCTCTTCTAGACCCGGCATCTGGAAAAACACTTCCATCTCTTCACCCAAGTCATCCACTGCTTCGAATCCGCCCTCGATCGCTTCCCCTTCGACCTCCGATCTCGAAACCCTAGCTCCGATCCTTCGGAATCTTGTCGGAATTTCAGATATGAAGCAATAATAATCCGCTTAAGACATATCCGAACCCTTGTCCCAAGCCTCTGGATCTCGTTTCGGTGGAAAATGGGAAGCAGATGGAGGAAAGCCAAGCTCGCCCTCGGGTTGAACCTCTGCGTCTACGTCCCGAAGGCCCTCGACGATGCCTCACCGTCTGATACCCCTCCGGAAGGTCCTCGGAAGCCGCCGTGGTCTCTCCGCCGTCCGGGACCTCGGATCTCCGCGCCTTGATGCCACCACTCCGACCCCGACTTCCTCCGGCCTCCGGCTTTCTAAATCCGGAAGCAGATCCTTCAAGGTCTGGCCTTTTTGCCTCCAAATAGTAATTATCTCTTCTGAGATCAATATACAATTGATCTATAGTTTTTTTTTTTTTTTTTGATGATATTTGCGCGCTAATGACTGTTATTATTCTTTTGGAATCTCACGATCTGGGGGGACCTCAGTCTGTAGTGGTGGAAGAATTACTTTTTTGGATGCCTTATTCACTAATTTTCTTGATGCTTCCGGTTCCGCTATTTTTAAATGGGATTGGGGATGTATAAGTTGGTGGTTTTCTTTTGCTTTGGTGCTCCTTTTTTTTCTTTTGTCTTCTCTTTTGGTGCTGTTCTATCAAATCATGGAATTGGGATGATGGCGTTTTGTTGCTTTCTGTCTGCGATCCTTTTTTATTTTTCTCCTCTTTGTAGGTGATAAACTTCACTAGTCCATCTCCCTTTAAGGCCCAGTTGCCGTTTGCTTATCAGGCAAGGTTGCTTCAGGTTGCCTTTTTTCTCATTACCTCCCTCTTAGCCCGAATAGAAAGTTAGCACTTTTGGCCAGGAACAGTTATTGTGTTTTAGGCCCTTAGGGCTAATGACAATATAAGATGTGAGGACTCGTGCGGATGTGTGGTTTAGTCCCACATCGGTTATTTGCTGGATAAATCTTGGATACTTATACAGGATCAAGGAACCAACTAATACCTTGCGGTTAGTCATTTTGGGTGAGATTCTGGATTGTTACAAATGATATCAGAGCGGACCGGGCCCATAATCTATGTGGACTAGAGGACACACACTGGATCTTTTGGGGCGACCACCTTTAATTAGTGGGGCAGCCTAGTTTAAGGCTTCATAATTACCCGAAAAAGGAAACTTAGTAGAGTTTACTGATATCCTCATTGTTTGGTATTCTGTTGGTCAAACATAATTGCTAAATAATTCCAAATTCCTGCTCCATCTGCTCTGTGTGGTGTTCATGCTCGGTTTAACAGATTTATTTTGAAGAACTAAAATAGGTAGCAGGATCACATATGAGGCTTATATTTGAATCTGTTATGCGAGCAACTTTTATTTTAGAAATCTTCGGCACATTGAATTACTTTTATTGATGATCCCTGTTAAGGTCTTAAGTTTGGCCAATTGTTGAAACTGCTTTGATATTCACCTCTAAAGCTGTTCATTATCTTACTTTTGATGGCTAGATCATGAAGCTGATGACATGAGTCTGGGGGTAGATATCCTAAGGTGAGGATTTAAAAATTGTTATGAGATGCTGCATATACTGGCCTGTGATGTACTACAAGGTGATCATTGAATCAAAATGTCTGGCTTATTTGTGCACCCCAAGTCATCAACTAGAATAACCAGAATGATAGCCATTTAACCTTAATGGAACAGAACTTGTCATCCGAGAAAAGAAATGCTTTATTGGTTTATATAGATGGATGAGTGTTCGGCCATACTCAAATTGTATGCATCAGATATATTCGTATCCAGTTAACCTGATAGCTATGCTTGCTTCTATGTTTTCTGCAATTTTCAGTTACTCAGTGAATTTGCAAGCCAAATTTGAGGGTCTAATTCTTTTTTCCCAAGAAGTTATCTGCCTAAAATTTTGGCATTCTACCCATGTGGATGACCAGCAGTAGATTCAAGCTATTCTTTATGATGTTGATCAAGCTGTCCAATGACGACTCTTGAATGTACAGGATTTCAATCCAGTGAGAGCACATCATTAATTTGTTGTTGGAAAATCATAGTTTCTTTAATGCTTCAGTATTGGTTAGGAAACAGGGTAGATGGCTCTTGGAGCTTAGATGACCTGTTAGCTGATTGTCACTTTTGTCATCTCTACCCTAGTCCCTTCAGATTGGGCTATTTCTTGAGTATTAACTTACTACTTTCCTGATTAATTCTTTTTTTAAGGTGAATTAAGTGAAAACACAATCACCAGAAATTTTACTTCGTTCTTTAATAATTCTTGTTTGACATGAACTGAGTGGAACACAATCATCAGAAAACTTGGCCTGCTAAAATTCTTATCGACAATTATATTGCCGCAGCTTCTGATCACTCCATTTGTCCATCGGATTTTTTTCTTTTGATATGTGCTTTATATATTCCTAGTTCTCTCTTACTGTTAATACCATGTGACCTTGGTAGCTGCTCAAAACTATTGCTATTTGCTAAACGCTTTAATGTGAATGTGCTTTGAAGTTTTACATTTTCTGAGTTTACTCTGTCTATATTTTTTATTTTCCAGAAAACATGTGCCATATGTCTAGCTTCATGAAACCAGGACATGGTCATGCTCTCTTCACTGCAGAATGCTCACATACCTTTCATTTCCATTGTATTGCTGCAAATGTAAAAACATGGGCAATCATGTATGCCCAGTTTGTAGGGCCAAATGGAAGGAGATTCCCTTTCGATGGGTCCCCCATCCTCCGAGAAACCCTCATGGAAGAGCCAGAGTTAATCCAATCAAACTGGCCCCAAGATGATGGGTATGTGAGTATGCTGCGGCAAGCTCCCTCGGGTCGACTCTTCGAATAGGCATCACCATCTAACACCTCCTTGCACAGTTCGGAGCCTATAGTCTTCCAATGATGACGAGTCTTTGGATTCCTCATCCGAAACACCTAAAGATATGCAACATGGATGTATTGAGAAACAGTAGAGATCAAGACGTACCAGAATTCTCAGCCATTCAACAGTCAGTTTCTGAAGAAAACTTCACCATTCTAATCCATTCTGAAGGCTCCATGTGCTCCCACGGTGGAGACCTGGTGGTGGAAATCCCCTTGGAACACTCATCTCTCAAAAAACATCTCGAGCTCCTGTGAACCTTGTTACAGTGCTTGATGTTAGTGGCAGCATGGCAGTACCAAGCTTGCCATTGCTGAAGCGAGCTGTGGGTTTGTGATTCAGACCCTTGGGCCCTCTGAACCGGCCTTTCCGTAATTGCCTTCTCATCAACTGCTTGCCGGCTCTTTCCCCTTCGTCGGATGTCCGAATCTGGCAGGCAGCAGGCCTTGCAAGCTGTCAATTCGCTGACTTCTGGTGGTGGGACTAACATTGCCGAGGGCCTCAGGAAGGGTGCAAAACTGATCGAAGATCGTAGGGAGAAGGATCCTGTCTGCAGCATCATTTTGCTCTCCGATGGGGCAAGACACATTATACTGTCACCCCAACTTCTGGTGGTGCTCGCCCTACGCACCAGACTACCGGTCACTAGTTCCATCATCCATTCGTAGGTGGCATGAGTCCGCCAGATACCTGTTCATGTATTTGGTTTCGGTGCTGACCAGACTCTGAGTCAATGCATTCAATCTTCGGAGACCTCTGTGGGACCTTCTCTTTTATCGAGTCTGAGGGTGCAATCCAGATGCTTTTGCACGGTGCATTGGTGGGCTTCTGAGCGTGGTGTGCAAGAGATGCATGTTGGTGTGAAGTGTGTGCATCCGGGTGTGCACCTTGGCCTCATAAAATCTGGTAGCTATGCCATTCAGGTGGCAGATGATGGTCAGATGGATCTGTTTGATGGGGGACTTGTATGCAGATGAAGAGAGGGATTTTCTGGTGTCAGTCAATGTTCCACCCGCCTGTGAAGAAACTGTGTTGCTCGGAGTGAGCTGTGCATATAAAGATCCTGTGTCAAAAGAGACGGTGAATGTGGGAAGGCTTGGAGGTGAAGATCTCAAGGCCGTTGGTTGTTGTGGAACGAATGATGTCCATGGAGGTGGATCGTCAGAGGAACGACTTCGGGCTGCGGAGGCCATGGCTGAAGCGAGGGCTGCTGCTGAGGCGTGGTGAGCTCTCAGTGGCTGTCTCCATACTTGAAGAATGCCGGAGAACACTGTCGGAATCTCTGGCAGGGCGACTGGGGATCAGCTGTGCCAGGCGCTGGATGTGGAGCTGAGGGAGACCCAGGGAAGGATGGCTAGCAGGCAAAGATATGAAGCATCAGGGCGGGGCATATGTGCTGTCGGGGCTTAGCTCACACTCATGGCAGAGGGCAACAACACGTGGGTATCAGGAGATAGCAGCCTCTTGCAAGCCTATCAAGACACATCCATGGTCGACATGCTGCAGCGTTCCCAAAACAATGAGTCCTGCATCTCGGCGTCCGAATCCACAGATGCGACAAGCGAAATCATTCCCGGCAAGGCTGCAGCCCAGTAATTTTACATCCTTATGAGGAGAGGAAACATCCAGTTTTTTTGTTTATTGCTGCTGTTTTTTTTTTTGTGGTTTTGGGCAATAGGGAATGGTGGTGGTATAGTGCAGAAGGTAAAGAGAGGTGGATTTGGAGGGTTTTTACATTGGTGGTGGGATATATTGTTATCTTGTAAATGAATAAGTTTGGGTGATGGAAACTGAAAAAGTGCGGGGAAAGATAAGGTTTAGTTCGAGTGGGGAAAAAGGTGAAGGGTATTAACCTTGGTGCTTTTCTTTTGTCCTCTTGCTCTGGTTTGGTGGTGTGCATAAGAGAAGAGAGGGGGTTTATGCTTGTGATCTAGGGAATACTTTGCCCCTGTGGGTTGCATTCTTCTTATGATATATGTGTTCCGCCCTTTATGATTTAAATTATGGGTCTTCTGTTTTTTCCCCTCCTCCTACATAACATGTTGTGCTTCTTGTTCTTCGCTTCGAGATGGGATAACACCTTAGCCCAGCAGTTTGCTGGTTGGATTCTAGGGTTGGCAAGAGCATCCATATGCTCGATCCACAGCGGAGAACATGGTTTCTCAGTACATGCATTTGTTTCATGCTTCAACGCAGAAGGAAAAGAACAATATAGAAAAATTCAGTCAAGCGTGAGCTGCCTTTTGATTATTCACATTGCAAGTAGTCTCTGTCATCTTGATAAGTACAATTCTACAGAGTTATCATTGCAGATTACTAATCTTTGTGTTGGGCCTCATGAATGATTCTCAACATAATGTTGATCTGTCCTTCCCTGACCCTCACATAGTCTCGTGCTGATGACCACTTTTGATATTGTTCTGTCAGTTATGCTTGCACCCTCACGTTGCAGTTTGCAAGTTCCATGAAGCGTGAGTTTGGGTACCCTGAAACATGCAAAGCACGCTCGCTCGGGGTTTTATTACTAGTCCATATAATGCTTTCCCTTATCCCTATTTAGAAATCAACTCGGATAAGTTGTATTTGCAAGAAAACTCCTGGTATGATATTAACTCTTGACGGATGTATGGAATTTATGGAGGCCGCTCTGCAAGGAAGATCAGCACACCAGTTAGGCAGGCAACCAACTCAGCGCACACAGATTGCTAATTGCTATGCGATGCTGTTTAGAGCCACCACCGGCCACCCGCGCCCCCCAGTCCCCGAGATCTGCTCGCCCGGCATAAGCATCCTCTCTGATGCATGAAATGCCTCAAAAAATCTCTCGACCCCACACGGCACACAAGATGAGACTAGATCTGCATCAACGGCCAAATGGAAATTATGGTTGTATAATGAGAGAATTTGGTCTCGATGATCATCACAGGAAAGGTCCTGGTTTTTTTCAAATAAGTAAGAACTAGAAGCAAGATGAGGAAGCTCGAACAGGGAGAACTACCAAAGAACCTCGACATCAATTCTGCAGATTAAAACAAACAATTTAATGGAGCATGTAATGGAGAAACCGTCCATCTTCTAAAACGAAATCACAGCAGTTACCAGCCCAGCATTCAACTGGTTCTAATGCTGCATTTCCAACTCCTGGATCCAAGAGAAACAAACAAACAAAGAAGCGCAAAAGGCCGGGTTGCAGACGATCCAATCCCAACCGCTTCAACATGGGTGGGCCGCAACCTTTCACCCTTCCTAGATTCCAAGGGTGCCTTCCCCGCTAGAATCCTTGATAAGATATCCGCTTGCTTGGTGTTCCCCTGTTCGTTAGTCTGGTTATCAGCGCCTCGCATCCCTTCTTATCGACGACCCCTCCCTTTGCCTTGATCTTGCACAGGATTGAATATGCCGGCAAAATCTTCCCTGCAGTGTAGAGCGAGTCCAGCAACCGGTCATAGCTCGAGAAGCTGATGTCGCAGTCCCTCTCCAGCCCCAAGTCCGCCAGCTTGAGGGCTTCAATCGCCTTTCCGCTGTCACAGAGAGCAGCCAGCAGGCCATCAAAATCAGGAACGGAGTCGTTCATCATCATGAGATTGATGCGCCCGAGGGCCTCCTCCACATGACCCCTCATGAGGAGTGCTTCTAGGATCTTATGGACCACGTCCCTGTTCTCCTTCACCCCCTTCTCTATCATGCTTTTCATCACCCGACTCGCTGTCTGGACTCGGCCATCATCAAACAGCCCAACCATCACCGATCGGAACAGAGACGGGCTCGGCAGGTGCCCCTGCTCGATCATGCTATCCAATGCCGTCCTGGCGTCAGCAGGCTCTCCTTTCTTCAAGAAGCTCTCCACGAGCAAGGCGTAGGAATCGGCATCAGCCGCAACCCCGCGGCGGGTCATGATGCCGAGCATCTCGAATGCAGACTCCGGCACCCCCTCTTCTGCATGCCCCCGATCAGATTGCTGAATGCGATCTTATCATCTATCCCTTTCTTCATCAACTGCCTCAAGAAGGCCTCCGCCTTCTTCGTCTGACCGTGGCCGCATAGATACTCGATCATCGGATTGTAAGCCGAGTCCCCCAGAGCCGGGGTCCGGGGATCCTGCAGCGTCCCCTTTTCAAGAAGCTCATCGAGCGTGGCAATGGCATCCTCATACTTCCCTCCCTTGCACAAGCTCTCGAGCAGAACGCTGTACTGCACCGGATCTTTTACCACATGTTTGAACTGCCCCATTTCCCGGTGAACTTCCAATGCCCCATCCAAGTCACCCGACTTGCACAGAGAAGATACCAATCTCAAGAATATCGACTTATCCTTTGGCGTAAGCCGGCGCTCCCGCCCATCTCGTTCCATAACCTTCCGAGCCTCCTCTGTCCTCCCGACATCATCGCAGAGCCCCGGCATCAGTCCCGCGAAAGTCTTCTCGCTGGGCCTCAGTCCCTTGGCGCTCATCTCGCCGAACAACCGCAACCCATCGTCGACCTTGCCCGCCGACACGTATCCCTTGATCATTATATTGTAGGAGATCGAATTCGGCGCCAGAACCGGCAGCGGCCATTTCTTCGAACACCTTCTCGGCATCGTCCCATCTTCTTCGCACGAACCCAACCGTCGAGCAAAGTGTTGTAGGTCGCCAGTTTCCGGCGCTAGTCCCCGCTCCTTCATCGTCGGCAAAGAACCTCTTCGCCGTCTCCATCTTGACGGAGAGGCAGAAACCCCATATCAATGTATTGTAGGTGGATGCCGCCGGCGCGACGCCCATCCCGGATCATGGAGTTGAAGACCCCGCTTGGCCATCATAACGCGGCCTGAGCGGAGGATGGCCTTGAAGAGGGCATCATAGGAGCGGACGGTGCGGGCGACGCCGAGCTCGGGGCATCCTGCGGAAGATCTTGACGGCCTCCTGGGGGATGCCGGCGCCGGCCGTAGCCGGCGATGAGGTCGGCGATCATGTCCTCGTCGCGTTCGACGAGGCCGCGTCGGCATGTCCTCGAGGATGAGACAGCGCGCGTGGTTGAAGCCATCGAGTTGCGGGTGAGGATGGAAACGATCTCTCCATAGGTGGCGGCGTCGTGGCGGAAGCCAGTGCGCTCGACCCCACCGGAAGAAGCGGAGGGCGTGGTCCGGGTGGCGGGCGCCGCGGAGGACGGCGAGGACGAGGTCGCGGTCGAAGGTCGGGGACAGCGAACGGATCGAGTTTCTGGAGGCGGGTCGTCCACGGCCGCCGGGCCATCATGTAGCAGATGGTGTCCTCCAGCTTCTCAGGGCCCCGCCGCTCTCTCCGCGCATCGGCTGCCGGGGTGGGTCCGCGGGCCCCTCATCCGCGGCAGCGGCGGCAGTCTCGTCTCCAGGCGGAGGGGGCTCGGAGGAGGGCGCGGAGGAGAAGCCATTGGAGGAGAAGAGGTACAGGAATGGGGCTTCTGGGGCTCAGGGCTTGGAGGAGGGCTAGGGTTTTTGCAGGCGGGTTTAGCCGCGGAGGAAGGCGAGGGCCATTTCTGCTGGTTGGCTGGTCTGCGAGGGTTTGGGGAGGAAGGGAGGGAGGCGCATTCTGCTTTTAACCTCGCCGCAATCGGCCAATTGGACCTGGACCTGGACCGGGACCCGGGGGAGGAGTTTTGGAGCTGGTTTAACCCAATCCCGTTCTGTGATCGCGAGATGGTCGAGTTAGGCCAAGATCACACGCACAGGACAGAACAAGAAAAACCCGAAGAGCCGAGACCCTTTCCATGTCAGGGTTGAATTAGGGAGGGAGGTTCGGTCTCAAGGAATCGATCCAATCATGACAAGTCACGTCATCACATGGATGGCCATGATTAGGAGGCGGCTGGATCTCTACACTACAATCCTATACTGAGGTAGAGAGCATCTCAACTACTCAAAAACTTATCCCTAACGAACAGAGGAAGTCCGGATTCTTCGAAGGCAAACATCGATGCGAAGGAAAGCCTCAATTTTCAGCAAAAAAAAAAAGGAAAGCCTCAATCATCGATGTGTTCGACCGAATGCCTCAGAAGGACAACGTCTCGTAGACGGCCATTGCATGGTCGCTGCCTGTATCGAAGCAGGGCTTCCCCAGAAGAGCGGTTTCTCCTCTTTACCAGATGCTCTTCCCTGACACTTCAGTAAGAAATCTTAGCCACGTTAGCTTGCGTCTCTGCTCGCGGCATGCTCTCAGGCCGGAGATCCGGCTGCTAGCCGTTGGATCCATGCCCATTTCACCAAAGCAGGTCTCCTCTTCTTCTTCTTTTTTTGTACATAAAGCAGGTCTATTTGGTGAAGGCCATCCACTGCTTTGGTTTTGGTTGAAATCAATGGACGAGCGCACCAGTTCAATGCTGGGGACAAATCACACCCTCAAGCATGAAAGGTGTATGCCTTGGATGAAGTGGTTCTCCCCAGATGCGGCCTTTCGGATCCCCGGTGTCGCGGATAATTACTTGGGAAAATTGTGATGAGCGAGGAGAGAAAGAATAGCCTCTGTCCGATTAGCACAGGGCCTGGTATGCCTCTTCGCATCTTCAAGAATCTTCTTCACATCTGCGCTGACTGCCATGCAGCAATAAAGCTGATCTCTGACATTTTCGGAAGGGAGATATAGCAAGAGAGGAACTCTCGATGCCGCAGATATGCACTGCCGTCAGCATTCTTTCCAGTGCAAAGGAAAGAAAGAAAGAATGACGTTCTAATTTCTGTGCTTTCTTTCCACTTGTGAGAAACCTCACATCATGTTGCGGACAAAACCAATTCGGTCATTATCAAATTTGGGTTCTCTGAATGATCTTGCATTCGATGCAATGTCTAGTTGTGGAGATGGAAACGCCCGCAAAAATTATTCTAATGGGCGTTTCATCCCTGCTACTGCAAGTGGTTTTCTGCTGCCAGGCAAGGTAATGGATTGATGTGGGGAGGATCAGAGCAGCCGTGCTGGACTTGGTGAGCCAAATGTGAACTAATGCTGCAAAATTGGCCTGTCAAGGGTTTCCCTCTATCTCCATTTCTTTTGCATTTCATTTTTGTTGAGGTAGATCCAAAAGTTGGAGTGATGCTATATCGGCCCCTGGGTGTAAATTTATTACTGACTTGTATACATTCATTGCCACTATCTATTAATCTGATATTTTGGTGGATCATCTTCTCAGCAACAATACTGGATGCAAGCCAAATACATCTTTTGGATGTATTGCCGAACAGCGAATTATTGGTTTTTTTTTTGGAGCGGCCTGCATGGACCGGTACGCTTGGAGGCGAAGATTTGATATACAAACATGAGAGAAGACACCGAAGACACCGAAAGGATGGTAGACTCTCCGATGCCTAAGTCAAACTAAGTTTTGGAGATCAATGGAGATCTCAGAGAGATGTAGAGTGGAATAAGATAAAAAATGCTATGATTGTCGGACATGCCATAACCGCTTATAATCGGTGGTAATTATTCAACGCGTAGGGACAAGCTGTAATTGCCCATCCCTCGCGAATATATGGGGCGGTAATTGCCGGCTTTAATCGCTTTTACTGTACCTTCAATTAGGATGCATAGCCCATTGCTGCTGGATGGTTGGCCTTGGTCGTCATTATTAGTCAGCCAGTCTGGTTGGCTGATCTAGCCGGTCACAAGCTGATGAATCCAGGCCACATCACAAGCCAAACACATCTTTGGCATTGAAGTATTTTTGATGGCTTGGTCAGGATAAAAATATTGATAAGTGTTTTGGTTTGCTAAGCAGGGCCGTAATTTGGAGCATTTTCGGCTGCATCGCATCGTGTAGCGTCAATGTTAAAGCACAACTCTCGTCTCTCGACAGACTCGAGAGCAACAACTTTATCTGCTAGGCTGCTGGATCGGATCGCAGTGGGTCGAGCAACAGGCATCCGTTAGTCTAAGACTAGGCGAATCCGACAGCGGCAAGGAGAGGTCGTCGCGGTCTGGTCCTGGACTCGTGGATGTGGCTTTCTCTTCCACCGTGAAAAAGCGAGTTCCTTCTTTTCTCCGTGGTGCCGCCGGAACCGCTCCTAACGAGGCCGTTCCATGGCCTCCTCTTCCGTCGCCGCCCTAGCTCTCTACCCCGCCTTCTCGGAGGTCCCTCCTCTGATCTCCCCCATTCCTCCCTCTCCTCCCCCCTCGCGCGCATGCCCTGGCCCTGGGTTCCTCCTTGCCCGCCTTCTATCACCCGCAAAACCCTAGCTTTCTCGATTCGATTCTGGCCGTCGCATAAGCTCTAGCAGCTGCCTCTATCGCCGCCTCATGGCATCGCACGCCTCCGGGTGGCGCCAGAGGGAGACTTCGGCCTCCCGGAATGATCTCGTCATCAAATTCTCCGAGGTCGCGAAGCACTTCTCCAAGAAGGACCCTTCTTCTTCTTCTTCTTCTTCTTCTTGCGCCCCGGAGGTCGGCGCCCGGCCTCGTTGGCCCCACCCCTTCGACTATAATAGCCTGATGAAGGCCTTCAGTGATGCCGGCGAGGTCGAGGAAGTCCTCCGGCTCTTCCGCGAGATGAAGGAGGACTTCCACTGCCGTCCGGACGTCGTGTGCTACACCACGGTGGTCGATAGCTTGGCGACGGCAAACCGCCCGGAGGAGGCCGTGGCCGTTTTCGAGGAGATGGTTTCGGCCGGGGTGATCCCGGACGCCGCCGCCTACACTGTCCTGGTAAAGTTGTATTCTTGCCATCTGAAACGGTTCGATCGAGCGTATGAGGTCATTCGATGGATGGTGAAGTGTGGGTGCGCCCCTGACGTGATCACCTACTCCACGTTGATTGCCGGTCTCTGCTGGGCTGGCAGGGTCGAGGAGGCGTTGGGCGTTTTGGATCAGATGCTGGAGGAAGAATGCCGACCCAACGTCCATACTTACACGCCTATCGTCCAAGCTTATTGCTCCAGGGGAAGCATCGAGGATGCCAGGAGGCTGGTAGATGCGATGCACGCGATTGGCTGCCCGCCGAACACCGTGACCTATAATGTACTCATCCAGGCCCTCTGCAAGATCAGAGCATTTGAGGAGGTCGAGAAGCTTTTGGAACATAGCGATGCCAAAGGTTGGAAACCTGATGTGGTTACGTATTCCATCTACATGGATGGCCCTCTGCGAGTCCGGAAGAGATGACAAGGCGTGGGAGCAGTTGCAGGTGATGCTCGAGAATGGATTGCGTCCCCAATGCTGTGACCGTGAATATTCTTCTAGATTGCCTTTGCCGTGGTTCCAAGGCTTCGGAGGCTAAGTTCCTGCTGGAGAGGAGCGCAGAACTGGGGTGGGATGCTGATGTCGTTAACTACAACACCATGATGAGCAGGCTTCGTGATGCCGGGGAATGCTCGGCTGTTCTAAAGCTCTTCACGGACATGATAAAGAAGGGAATTGCTGCAGATAGCCGGACATTTAGCATTGTGATACACAGCCTTTGTAAAGCTGGAAGGCTTGACTGGGCAAAGCGCACCTTCGATAGCACAGGGTTTGTTGCTAATATTGTGACATATACCACTCTAATTCATTACTTCTATGTGGCGGGAAAGGTGGATGAGGCACGTGCCCTCTTTTATGAGATGGTCGAGGAGAATGTTGTTCCTAATCAGATCACCTATGGTGTCATGATTAAATGCCTTTGTAGAGAAGGAAAATTTTTGGAGGCTATCGGCTGTTTTTACAGATCCCTTGAAGATGGATTCTCGGCAAATCTGGTTGCATCTTTAACTTATTGGTTGGTCAGGGGTGGAAGACTCACGGAAATGCTAAACCTGTTGGAATGGATCTTGATACAGGGTTATATCATAGATTTTTGTGTAGCCCGTGGGTTGATCAACGCATTTTGCAGGGAGGGTTATTGTCAAAGTCGAGATATGTATATACTCTGCCATGTTTTGGACAAGATACTTGGAACAAGATAGATCAGCTTTAGGCATTGCATTCTTTAGATCTACTTCGTGGGACATAATTGCTTATGAAAGGTACTCTTCTTTGTTACAACATTTAGTATTTTCAGCACTTACAATAGATATAGAGCTTCAATGGATGCCTCAGTGCAATTTTTCTTTTAATAACAGTAAGTTTCGTGCAGCATTTTTGTTTTTGTCGGTTGCATCATTCACATGCTGCATCTTGTAGTGTCTGGTGTTACAGATGAACATGTCTTGAAATTTCTCATCAAGTGTCATGTTATTATAGAACTCTAATAAAGATAGCTAAAATACCAAGTCTCAGACATGAATTTTTGAAAGTAAAATCCTAAGCAGCAGTTAGCCTCTAAGCACTCATAAGTTAATCAGACCAATCCTAATGAACCATGCACCAAGACTGACCGAGATATGACTAAATCCCTGTAGTTGGATACTTTTGACATTTGAGATGAAATGATTTTTTGTTGACTTGATGCTAAACGATTGATCAACAGTTTCCTGTTCTTTCCATTCATATATGTGCAGGCCACCTAAATGAGAATGTCTTTTAAATTATGAAACCTCATTTTTTTTCCCATTGTGGAGTGCAAACATATCAAGCCTCTAAACTTAACTCCCAAAAGCGTTGACCTTATGCCCCTTGTCGTTGTATGCTGCCGAACTATTTTTAACTTGAACCTGCATTACCCATGACATCCCTTTTCATAATTAAGGTTCATAACTAATGAGTAAAAATGTCAGAGACTTGCTCAGAATTTCACATGGTGAAGGTTCTCCTCACAAAGCAGGCATTTCAAGAAAAGGAGGAAAAGAAGAAATCTTGAATTTAAAAGGGATTTGGAGAAGTGCAGAAGTCTGAAAATGGAGTCTAGAGTTTTTACACTGAAAAATTGGGAATTGGTTATTTTGTTATTCAGTTAAGCTTGAAAGAGAATGAGAAAGATCTCTGTAAACAATCAAACAACAGGGAATTGATTTCAGGGTGTTAGGAATATGGAGTATGGCAAATGTGACAAATTTTTTTTGATAAATATCAAGTTGATGGGAAAATAAAGAGTGTACTTATAAAAGTTGTTTGAATAAGGAGAATGCTACAAACATAGGTAAGTGTTGCTCACTTTTAGAGTTAAAGAGAGATGATTGAGGCCTTAAATATTACAACATAAGGCCATTGGATACTGGGAGATGGAACATAAGGCTTGTATGTTTTTGGTACTTAAGGATGGCATTTTAAGACCTTTGGATTCCCATTGAAGCAAAATTCGCAGCATTGGTTCCGGACTACGGCACAATATGTGACCGGTACGGCACCAAACTCTACCATTATACCAAAAAAATATATTTTTGTTTTTTGTTTTCAAAGTTTTCAAGCTTCCTTTATTTAGTTTGAGTGAAAAATAAGATTTTATGAGTTCATTTTTGAATGTTTAAATGTAATATACTTTAATTTTTTGTTGTTACATACTTAAAAGAATGTCATGACTATATAATACATGTTAACTAAGTATAATATTTGAATGCAGAATACTTATATTAAAAAATTACAAATGCGACATACATACACATTTCCTTAAGTGTGGGGCTGCCCGTCATAGTGAAACCACCTCCAATAGTGATGGCCACTTTACTATCTCATTGTGCTGCCATATGCTATTTTATTCTTTATTCTTTTTACCTTTTGGTTCCATTGCTGAGCACCTAATTCTGATTTTGTTTAAAACTACTCATCGTCAAAACCCCAAAAAGGTTGCATCAGTTATACCAATGCATCTGCCATTATCCATGCGTTTTCATAGGTTATTCAATTTTTAATTTAAAATTACTCAAAAAATTAAAAAAAAGTGGATCCTTTTCTTCGTTCGAGAGAAGTGCTAGTTGCCTAAAAATTACTTCTAAACTATATTTATATGATTCTAAATTTTCACAAATTTTTATTGCATTAATATTTTTATATTAAATTTAAAAATATATAAATTGCACAAATATCAGAAAAATATGATGTTTGCTCTAAAAAAACATATCTAAAACATTTTTATATGTTCTTGAAATTCATGAATTTTTGAATTAATAATACATTTTACTAATTTTCATTAAAAATATGATTAATATAAGTAAAATCTCAAAAATTTAATTTAGTTTTAGCCAAGGTCTTGCCGTATCGGCCGGTACGTATCGGTACCTGTCCTGAACCGGTACCAGATCAGCATGGAATCCGGTACTGGAAGCTTATCGTTCGAGAACTGGTAACGAAACTGGTACAGGCTGATACGGGACCGGTATGTGAAATCCCAAAATTTGGCCATTCAACGGGACTGATACAAGCCGGTATGGGACCGGTACCGTACGATACCGCCCGCCATCGTATGCTGACCGGTAACCAGTACGGCGGACCTTGGTTTTGGCTAATATATTCGGATAGGATTACTACATATATTTTTTTGGCCCATATTAAGCAATAGTAATCACATGAATTTAGGAAATACTTTAAAGTTGGGCTTTATTCATCGTCGCGGTTAATTTTTGAGCCCATATTGAGCACTAGCAGTCTAATGAATTTAGGAAATATTTTAAAGTTGGAATTTATTCAAGAAGCTGCTAATACATCAAAAATTAATCAAATTTCTACAAAAAAAAGACAACAGAGCATGCTAGACTTGAACATGAGATTAATCTTCGGATCCTAGCATCTTCTTTACTTATTCTATTTAATTTTTGTCCAAAATAACTTTTTAATAAAATATAAAATAAATATTAAAAATTAAAAAAATTATACTATTATGTAGATTCAAGTAAGATCTATGATATATCATGAAATCGTAGTGAAATACAAAATTGTGTGATTTCTCTGTATTTTTTCAATTTTTGCCCATTTATAGAATGGAATAAAGAAAAAAGAAAATGGAAGACGAAATTTGGGAAAATACCTTGCTAGAACATTAGATCTGCCCTCTTTGCTCACCCTTCCACTCTCTCCCTCGTTCTCCTCTCCTCTTCTCTTTCTCCTCCCTTATATTGGTTATGGATGAAAGGGGAAGAGAAGGGCAATGGTGACCTTTTCTACCCAAATATTTTTTTCCAGAGGGGGGAGGATCTAATCGGGCCTCATACCAGGTCCTAACTAGGCTAAACCACTTGAAACCGAGTGGTTTTGGGTAGTCAAGGTTCGCCAGACTAGTACCAAAGATCAACTGAATGATGAATTTTATAAGGGAGAGGGAGGGAGGAAGGTAGGGGGAGGGTTGAGGGAATCCCTAACCTTAGCAGGGGGGTAAGAAAGAGAGGGAGAGAGGGGATGCTTAGATTTCGTGCCAAGATCATGAACCATCCTGGTTCGTAGTCGGTACGATATGGTATAATGAACTGGGTGGTTCGGTTCGGTACAACAATCCTTGCATTGATATGGGTAGAATGATAGATGAATTTTATTATCATTTTTGAAATCTATTACATGAGATCATGAAGACTAAATGAATGCTTGATGATGACAAGAACATAGCTGAAACAATCTATAAGGGTGAAGGGAGATGGCACATCAAGCTTGAGAATCACACTCTGAAATTATGGGAGAGGGTAGTAAGAATCAGAAGTATGGCCAAAAAGGATTTGGAAAATGGATTAAGCTTTACTCTAGGAAGGGCAATTATCTACATTTAGTGATGAAAAATTTTGAACAAGAGAAAAAAACACCAACTTGCTTTGGGGTTGATGATACATTATTACAATGAGAAATTATTAGGTGGGTGATGTGAAAATAGGCATATTGAATGAGTTCATTAATAGTGTCAAGGGTGTGCCATGCAAAAGCAATGATGGATGCTAGTCAAAGTAGGCCTTCATCAAGGGTGGGCTGTAAGCCCCAACCTTTAACCCTAAACCCTAAGCCGAACCTTAGCATTGTTGTCTATTCACATACCTTCTAACATTGCAGAGGAGGCCCCTGGATGCAAATTGCAAATGATTGGTTTTGCTTAATGAGATGGGGGAAGGAGTACATTCAATTGGAAGTACAGAATGCTATTTAGAGAGTAGATCTGATGGATTGCATTTGTTGCAACTTTAGCTGGATCTTGGATAGCACTATGGATTTTTTATGGAATGCTATTGAAGTTAGTTTTGCTTCTTTCTGATTGTTCTAACAAAAGTTGAATTGTCGACAAATGTCTCCATTGAGTTTAGAGCATTGTGGATGAAGTGGAGATGCGCCTCTGTGGTGTTATGCAATGAAACAAATTTTGTCATGCCCAATGGAATATTTGAATAGCAAATGACTTCTTTCATCGTAAAATTAAATGTATTGTACAAGAAGGGCTCACAAGCATAAGGTGTGCATTGTGGAGATGAGGATGTTCAGATTGAAGTGTGGTAGAACTAAGAGAGTGGTGTTTGTTAGTAGTTTGCAGCAAAGATTAGGAATGAATCTATAGAAAACATGAGGGAAAATTTGCTTGAGATGGTATGGACATATGCGTGTAAGCTAAAAATGGCCTCGTTTGGTTTGGAGGCGGCCTAGTTTTAGAGAAAGGGTGGAGAAATTGAGAATTTGAATTAAGATAGTGTGGAATAATCTGAAGAAACTTTTCATTTTGGTAGACCTGATCAATGACAAGTAAGATCCATGTAGCGGACCCCAATATTATAGAAATAAACCTTGTTATTTGTATGCACTAACATGCAGTTAAATATGTAACTAGCACTGATCAATGACAAAGTAAGATCCATGTAGCGGACCCCAATATTATAGAAATAAACCTTGTTATTTGTATGCACTAACATGCAGTTAAATATGTAACTTTGCTAGTTACAGTTTTTCAATACCGTGGAATTAAATGATCAAATGATAACTGCATCTCTATTTTCTTTCTTGGGCTATTCTGTTATATATTCAATCGTGTAAGTCACCTTGATGGCAGTAGTGCACAATCTGTTAAGCTTTTGCATTAACACCACACAAACTGATTCCAGTGTTCCATATTTTCTGCTGGATTTCACTTCATCATGTTTCAGCATACGTTCTTATCCCTATATTTGGGTCTTGATTAATCGAACTAACCTAATGTATTTTTTTATTATAACATTTCCATAGTTCAGTTCACAAATCTGAAGTTTGCCTGAAGTCTGGATTAGTCATTCAATTTTGTTGGCAAACTTTTGATATGATGAACCAAAGGGCAGCTGAAGAGACAGCTTAAGTCTCACTCAACGTGGTCATGTTGCGAAATGCATGGATGGCATGGAGGCATTTGTCATACATTATTTTGTTCAGAACCTGTCGTGCCATACTGGTCTTATGACTATAAAGATGGTATTTTCCGCTACTTAGGCCTCAGGGACTCTCCAGATTCACAGGCTAGAAATTCAATGGGTAAGGTGGATTTTCCTGGAAAATCTCATAGACACTCTTGTATACATCTGAGCCTAATAACATCACGAAGTCATGAAAATCTTACACTGAAGTCATTTTTTGTGATCTAGGTGACACGGTGGTGGTTCAACCAGAAAAAGCGACTGCCTGAAGCCAGCAGTTGTTCTGAACTAAGGAAGATGTATACCGTTGGAAAGAGAAACCGCGGACAGAGGGCACACATCTTGAGCAAGTTATTGCATTACCGGTTGACTGGGCAAGGAGCATGGCTTTTTATAGCAAAATTTCTGGTAGCATGCTCCCTTGGCTCAAGCTTTTTGCAGGCTTATATTATGAATTAGATGCAGCAAGGATTCCCGATTAGTGGGAATATGTTCCTGCTCGGTGCTAAAAATAAATTTTAACATTTTCTTTCTTTATTGTGAGCTGGCCGGTCATAAGAATTGTGATGTCTTATTTACTTCTCATGTTTGTTTTTCTTATTACCTTCTTAGCCGAATAAAAATTTATCCATTTCCTTTTTTTTAAAGTTGTGCCTGAGAAATTTATTTAATTGTATTTCTGCAGATTTTTTTCTATAGTAAATGCAATCTACCTAAAGAATCTGCCAGACAATGTGACTCAAGATTGTCAGGACAAAATAGTTGAACATAAAATGAGATAAATTATGTTGCCTCATGCTAAGTCTGGACATGAAAAAGAGTATAGCTGGTAAGTATACATTTTGCAGAGCAGCCGATGACTGAAAAGATGCTCAGTAGCAATGAAAGAAGTGATATATTCTGTTTGACATCAATCTTCTGATGCAGTTGTCCTACATGATTACGCTAAGTGGGTTGACTTCTGATTGTTTTCTTGCAACAACTCCATCTGATGAGAAATGGGCTCGAGGTCGACTGTTCATTGATTCATTCTACCATCACTTTTTCCACCCTGTGCAAATTATCTTATTATTTGAGGTGCCTGTATTTCTCTAGCTGCAAGCTGTAGAACAAACATGGTATGCGGTTTCTCTTGCCTTACTGTGCCCAAATTCTGAAAATGAATGTCCGTTGCATTTACCTGCTGTTGCCATGTTTTATTTCTTCTTTCATAATATTTGTTGATGATAGCACTTATAGTTTCTATCAGGTTGTCGTTATTTGCAAAATCATATCGCTCTACCGATTCTTCTTATACATTGTCCTGCTTTAGAAGCTGAAAGCCGGTGAAGTCTCTTTGCCTATGTCCATCTTATCATCATCTGTATTTTGTAAACGCAAAGACCTACATCTCAGTTTCTTGGAATCATTGCTTTTGAAGCCACTTCACATTGCAATTGCGCAGTGCCACTCTTCCTAATTCAACTGGTATTTTTATCCTTGAGACGGCTATCAGGTTAATTAACATTTGTCTAAATGCAGCACAATGCTCGTGCTGCCTTTATTGCACGGATCTGATGTTCAGGGACCTTTACTCTTCTTTTTTTTCTTCTCTCTCTCTCTCTCTCTCCCCCCCGCCTCTTTAATGTTCTTCTGCCGCAATATGTCCGTTATTTGGAGTGCCTTGTCAGCATAATCTATTACAATGCTAATAGCTCAAGCATTTCAAAACAGGATGCTGTTAGACATGGTTAAGGATCTAAGTTTCTTATCCCATCAAAGTAACAGTTAAAGGAAAGTTATCCACGATACTGATATCCTTGATTTAGGGCTTCGGTGACCATCAAGGGTTGATGTTGTCTGGCATACCTATGGTTGAGCAGAAAGAAGAAATTTTTTATCCTTTACAGAGTCTTAGAATCACCTTCTCATGCTTTCTAAACATATGAAACAAATCATAGCGGAGATATTGTATCTTCAAAGAACAAAATGAAAAAAAGAGAAAAACGAGCCAAGTATTCCTTTTAACCTCGCACGGAGCAAGATCCGGTGCCATTGTTTTTCATCCTCTTTCACGCATCTATGGTTTCCTAAAGGGACAGGAAGCAGGACAGAGCCTTCCAAAAGGTCAGGCGCCATTTAGAGTAGGGTGATGAAGGGCTGTGGGATGAGGTTGTTGGGTTGGATTGCGATTCTAATCTCATGTCGCTGGTTTGGCCATCATAAAGTATCTAAGAATGTCATATTCCACGCCCCGCCAGAACCCTAGTTTTTCGGCCTGGCTCGTACTGACAGCATTTAAGCCTAACAAACAGGTTGCCAGTGCGAGTGCCTATATCCAAGTTGGGCTGCAAAAATTTTTCCAACTTCTCACCTTCTCATTTCCACGTTGAGCTGACATATTAAATCAAATAGGCATACGTAACACAGCTTCTATGTTGCTTCGGTCCACTGGAAACATAGTCGAGTTCATGAGTCAGCATAACAATTCAACTTGATCTCAGGCCTGAGAGGCTTGAGATTTTTCTTTGGGGGGTCAAGTTCACTCCAAGTTCTATAGACAGACTATGTCGATTTTCAACTCGACCTCGTGCGATTAAAAAAGAAGAAATGATCAAAACTTCCAGGTATCATTAATTTTAGACATGCTAATTAACAAAATGTCTGCATTAATAAAACCTGGACCAAACAACATAGTATTTTGTAGCTTTTCATTTCACTAGTTTCCTGAAAAAAGTTTGTGGTATTATCTGTCTGCTAGGGACAAATATGGAGGATGGTAACTTAAGGGGGCATCTGGTCAGCCTTGTTGGAAGCTTTCATGGAAAAGAGAGACAACCACGGGTCAGTTGAAAAGGTTTTAAAAAAGAAAAGAAAAGAAAAGAAAAGAAAGAAAAAAGAAAGATGGGCTTTTGCAGTCCTGCACATCTACCTCAGAGATAAGGTTGAGATGGAAAAGGGTTGGTAGACACGTTGATCAGGACAAACCCTCTCTACCATAAAAGAGAGAGACAAGACCAGTTGAAGTAAGTAGTGATGGGTCCAAACTCATAATATCTTTCAGAGGTGGGTGGTTGATGGATCGGCGCCGTTATCATTGTAGAAGCCAACAAATTGGCTAGTCTCTGAAAATGTAGGTTACTAAGATGATCGTAAAACAATAGAAAGTCATTCAGATTAATATAGAATCTAAAATTTGTTCCTGGTGACTTAAGAACAGAAACTATACTATGCAGGATTGCTGTGTAAGCTTATACTCCATCGCACTTAACTTGCTCTCGGAGTACTGTGGGAATGAGGCCTATGCTAGCATCAGAGCACAGTACTCTGATATTGGACTGTTCAATGGCGGCAATTGCAGACACTTAAAAGGGGGTCGTGCAATCTGTCCAATCTTCTTGTGATTAATCCAGTAATGGATTTCATGATGAACTGATCACTTTGGGATGGTGATTATGGAAAAGGGAGATAGACATACTCAGTATGCAAAGTACCCTGATAGTGGAATATGCACAGATGATTGCAACATTGTGGGTCATGACTCAGCTTAGCATATGGGACCCGACATCATCAAGCTACCTACCATTTGAAGGCAACTGATCGGGCATGACGATGAATGATGTCTGATCCCTTCGACGGAGAGACATGAGGGTGCACATGGTTGCCGCTGGGCATCGAAAATTCCAAATGGCGCCGTTTCCTATCCGATGGGGTGAGGACGACGACAATAACGACGACGAGGAGGAGGAGGACAATAGGCAACTAGGGGCCCTAACCTTGGTGCTGCCCAATTCCTGACCATATGTCATGATGATTGGGGCCTACATCAATATGCCATGGAGCTGTGGCCCGGATGCTAGCAAATAAAACAAAACCCTAAACCCCAAGGAGCCATCCTCCCACTATGGCCAATGTCCCCCCCTTCACCATCTTTGATGCTACCATGTGAGGAATAGCAGCAGCGGCCAGCGGTCCCCAAATCATATCACATGACAAGATCACGGTCCCTGGATAGATTAGTTATTTTCTCACAGTTACGGCTTTTATCAATTCTGAAATTAAGAAGCTCTGTCTCTCTTTTTCGGTTTAAATCTAAGACAAAAAGGAGAACGACCAAGGGAAGAAAATATGAATCCTCAATTTTGAGTTTACACTGCAGAAAATCTCATAACTGACCTTATGAATATCCAAATGCGAGCCATCAATCTTGCATTAGCTTATGCGGTGCGGTGACTACTAACAGACCTAAATCCTAGCTGTAGTTTTTGGTATAATAGCCAGTCTTTCACCAATAAAATGAAATGAAATTTCTAATTAGGAACTACCAGACTTTATGGGAAGCCGATTAGCCAACCGAGTTGAGTTACAGTAGGGAAAATTGCGAACCCATTATATACCAACGAATTGTCCTATTCAGTCTTCCATTCCAATGCTCGAGTCTGATATCTGAGTTCTTTTTTATATATATATAAAATAACTTGCACGACCCGGAGCCCACAAAATTTCCATTATCCCGTGCAATTTTTTCTGCACTCTTTCGACTCTCAGGTGCTCTCACTTTGCTGCTGATCGATCGCTCTTCCATCCTCTTTCATAGGCACGAGCATTTCGCGGACAAATTCGAAAGATTGGTCGGTGTTATAGTCACAAGACAGGACAAACTGGCTTTGGTTCTGTCCTACTTCCACTTCCTTATTTTCCTTGAAAGGCCGGCAATAGGATATGGTTATGGCCCCTCCAGAACGCATCCCCATGGCCAGCCTTCATTCGGATCATCTTGGATGGTCATCACCAACGAGCTTCAACTACTTGGTTCGAACTCGCATGCCTGTAAAAGAACCCAGGGATGAAAAAATTAGCGACAATTTTGGGTTTGCGGATTGTGTTGAGAGATGGTGGATATCGCATTGCATATCAGTAAATGTCATGCTTAATTCTTAGGAGTAAAATGTTACGCCTTAATTCTTAGGCGTAAAATGTTATGTTTAATTCTTAAAAGCGTATCTTAGAGCATTGTCGCACTTTGAAACAACCTCAAGCATGCCACTTGATGCTCATCTGGCTGCCATCTTCCTCACACGTGTGGTCCAAGCTTTATTATTGTCACCCCTCATATCCGGAGCACGATATGACCATGCCTACGTGGTGCAACCCACGATAACACGAAGCCAACATTATATTCAGCTTCCAATTTATCTCAAACATATAGAATAAATCTCCTTCCAATTTTATCACACATTAATGCAACCATTATTGGTTCAAACTTCTAAATCTAATATAAATATCAAACCCATAATTCTCAAAATTAAAAAATTACTAAGCTACAAATTCATCATCAACTACTGAAGAACTTAAAGTCTGCTATTATAAATTGCAAAGGCTTGCTGGCACAAACTCTAAGCTTGCACCATTGTTCATCCTTACCGATAATATTTCGCCTGGAGAGAAAATAAAATAGACATTTATAAGCGACATGGCTCAGTAAGAAAATCTTTCATTACCTTACCGAATCAAGCATAAATTTTCGTATATCAATACACCATTTAAAGAATACAGATATTACAAAATAAATTATTTCATAGTACAATATATTAAAATAAGTTATAAAGCCAATTGGTGACGAACGCCGGCGGTGATGATAGTTGGAAAGAGAGAAAAACAATGGAAATAGGGGACATGGACAGGGAACTTTTCCGTCGATTTTCGGTCTATTCGGAAGCTAAGGGAAGAAAGATAAAGCTTTACCTCAGCTCCGGCAGTATCTCCGACTTAGATCTTCGGCGGGCATAAGATCAAAATTGTGCGGACTTGACGAGAGAAAAGAGGTGCAATGGCACTCGACGAAGATGGGGGCCTCTCTCTTATAGAGGAAAACTGGTTCACACATGCATGGAAGGATTTGGCCTCATTGTCTTTCCTCCTTCTGGAGGAATTGGGGAAGAAAAGAACTCTTGTTCGGAGTTGAACTTCTCCTCTTCCAGCACGGGCCGTGTGAGCCCTTGCTCACATAGGGTTGCGGCCCAATTCATGTGCAGGCCGATCAATGGACTAGCTCTCACAATCATGAAGCCGGTCTTGTGCTTGCTCATAGTTGGATTTAAGTTGTATGTCAACTAACTACAAAGCTCCTATGTTAAAGCCGTGGTAAGATGTACAGAGATCTAGACCTTCAGCTTCGAGAGACTAAGCTTTCATGTTCCTCTGAAGGACTTCTTCGTATCTCGTGGCTTGTAGTCATGTTATTGATTAGACTTTGTTGAGTCGCCGGGAGGAAAAATAAAGCTTATCAGGGCTGACTCTCTCTCTCTCTCTCACTCTCTCTCTCTCTCTCTCTCTCTCTCTCTCTCACGAGCAGCCATAACGCTGGCTCGGCTATTGGAGGGCCTTATATAGAGTTATATTGCTGTGTTTTTTTATGGCTTAAAGCATATGGTTATTATCATCTAAAGCACTAGCAGACAAAAGCTCAGCTCGAGCTAATACCGGCCTTGCTAAGCGTATGTTCGATCTCTCCCCTTCAGAAAGGGGCGCCTGCGTCCAGTGGATTAAGAAAAGGAGATAGAAAGGGAGTAGGCGGAGAGTTGAGTGTTCTGGGGATCTCAAAACATATTCTAAGAGCAGGGTTTAGTTCCTAGAACCTAGGGGGATGGTATTTGGATTAAAATATAGGAAGGGGATTTACAGAGGAGATGGGATATGGGCTGCGATTTTTTATATGCACAGGTATTGGAGGAATGATGGCGGGAGGAGAGGCAAAGCAATCAGTGGAATGGATGGCGTGGATGGAGGAGAGCATGCTCGGTCTGGCGAGAGGGGTTGGGGTATGGGGGAATGGGGAGGGCGTGTTGAATAAAATTTACAGTTGTTTCCTCGGCATGCGGCAAGGATGCAACCAGGTAGGCTGGCCAAGGATAAAACCAGACGAGCTGCCTTCAAAATATTGGAGCTCTCCAATACGACCATGCGTTTTCCTTCATGATTTTATATCCTCGAGCAGCATCGGAGCGCCAGCCTCCTGCTGTGCAAAGGTAGCATACAAGGGTGTGGTCCCGGCCCCTCCCATTCAGGTTTCCACAATCAAGTGAAGCCGAGAAGCACACGAGCATGGGCCTAGTCTCTTGTTCTCTCATCGCGAGCATGCT
>NW_024069800.1:0-28673 GCF_009389715.1 Phoenix dactylifera
CATCTAACAATCTCCCACTTGCACTAAAGCCAATTGGTCATATATCTTAGGCCCATCTTCTCAAGGTGGGCTTCAGTCTTTTGCTGACTCAGCTGCTTAGTGAACGGGTCTGCCACGTTATCCGCGGAGTCTACTCTCTGCACCTCTACATCATAGTCGCGTATGAAATGGAAGCGCCGCTCTATGTGCTTGGACTTCTGATGAGACCATGGCTCCATAGCTAGTGCTATGGTGCCAATGTTATCGCAGTAAAGTGTTATGGCATCTGATGACATTACACCTAACTCTGCAATTAACTTTTAATCAGAAGGTTTCTACTGCACCCTTAGATACGGCTTAACATTCAGCTTCTAAGGTAGAATCTATAATGATCGGTTGTTTGGAACTCTTCCAATTTACTGAATCACAATTGCACATATTCTGATGTAGACTTTCTATCATCAATATGTGTGCATCCTTCTACCTTCAACTCTGATCTTCTCCCAAAGACCAAGAACATGTCCTTAGTTCTTCTCAAGTACTTAAGACTGTCTTCACAGCTATCCAGTGCTTCTTGCCTGGATCCGACTGATATCTGCTTGTGACACTCACAGCAAGAGCTATATCAGGTCGTGTACACAGCATGGCATACATGAGGCTTCCTATTGCCGATGCATAGGGAATCTTGCTCATGCGTTGAATCTCTTCAGATGTGTTGGGGCACATCTTCTTGGAGAGATGAATTCATGCCTAAGGGGCAAGAGACCCCTCTTGGAGTTTTCTATGCTGAACCTCTTCAGCACCTCCTCTATGTACATCTTCTGTGAAAGGCCAAGCATCCTTTTAGATCTATCTCTATAGACCTTTATTCCCAAAATATAGGATGCTTCCCCAAGGTCTTTCATGGAGAATTCTTTTGACAACCAGACCTTAACCGAGGTTAGCATGGAAATATCATTCCCTATCAGGAGAATGTCATCTACGTACAGTACGAGAAAAACGACAGCACTCCCACTAACCTTTTTGTAAACACACGGTTCCTCTTCGTTTTTGATGAAATCAAACGTTTTGATTGCGTCATCGAAACGAGTGTTCCAACTCCGAGATGCTTGCTTTAGTCCATAGATGGACCTTTGCAGCTTGCAGACCTTGTGATCTCCATCACTGGAAGTGAAACCCAAAGGCTGTTCCATATAGATATCTTCATCAAGATATCCATTCAGGAAAGCAGTTTTCACATCCATCTGCCAGATTTCATAATCATGAAATGCTGCAATGGCAAGCAATGTTCGGATGGATTTTAGCATGGCTACAGGTGAAAAGGTCTCCTGATAGTCAATGCCTTCGCGTGACTATACCCTTTCGCCACAAGCCTTGCCTTATAGGTCTCTACCTTTCCATCCGAACCTATCTTCCTTTTGTAGATCCATTTGCATCCAATAGGTACAATACCTTCTGGTGGGTCTACTAAGGTCCAGACTTGGTTGGAATGCATGGAGTCTAACTCTGACTTCATAGCTTCCAGCCATTTCTCGGAATCGATATCAATATCGCCTCGTTGTAGGTTTTGGGATCCTGTATGTGATCCCTATCTCCCACTAGGAACATTTCCTCGGTATCCTCTTCTAGTATACCTAAGTATCTATCGGGAGGATGGGAGACCCTACTAGATCTACGAGGTGGTCGAGGGACATCGTGTATGGGCTCTGTATGAATGGGTTCAATAGGATCCATGACTCGTTGCTTTTCAGAGACTTTCTCTTCAAGCTCAATTTTCCTCCCACTGCCTCTATCAAGGATAAACTGATTTTTCAAGAAGATGGCATGACGGCTCACAAACACATTGTGATCCTCTGAGACGTAAAAATTGTATCCTAATGACTCTTTAGGATATCCTATAAAACGAGCACTTAAACTGATTTTTCAAGAAGATGGCATGACGGCTCACAAACACATTGTGATCCTCTGAGACGTAAAAATTGTATCCTAATGACTCTTTAGGATATCCTATAAAACGAGCACTTATGGTCCTAGCCTCTAACTTGTCCGCCTGTAGTCTCTTGACGTGGGCCGGACATCCCCAAATCTTGAGATGACCCAGACTTGGTTTCTTACCATGCCATATCTCATACGGTGTGGTAGGAACGGATTTAGAGGGAACTCTATTCAATAAATAAATCGCTGTGAGTAAGGCATCTCCCCAAAGGAACATAGGTAGATTAGTGAAGCTCATCATGGACCTGACCATATCCAATAGGGTCCGATTCCTCTCTCTGACACCCCGAGTTGAGTTGAGGTGTACCTGGAGGTGTCCATTGTGAGGCTATGCCGTTTTCTTTGAGATAGTCCCGGAATTCCCCACTAAGGTATTCTCCTCCTCGATCTGATCGAAGAGCTTTAAGAGGTTTTCCAGTTTGTTTTTCTACTTCATTCTTGAACTCTTTGAACTTTTCAAAAGAGTCAAACTTGTGTCTCATAAGATACACATACCCATACCGTGAATAATCATCGGTAAAGGTAATGAAGTAAGAATAACGTCCCCTGGCTAGCACATCGAATGGGCCACATACATCTGTATGTATTAGGGTAAGTATTTCAGTGGTCCTCTCCCCATGTCCTACAAAGGGCAGTCTAGCCATTTTTCCTTGAAGATAGGACTCACAAACTGGATATGACTCGGAAGTCAATGAGCCTAAAAGCCCATCTTTATCCATTTTTGTTCATTCTGTCCTCTCCAATATGGCCAAGTCTGAGGTGCCACAAATATCTTTGGTTTATCTCATCTCTAGATCTTTTGGATCCTTTGGCACTCACTTCTTGCTCGGTAATATTCACAGATACATCCATATGTAAATGATAGAGACTGTCGATCATGAAACCACGTGCGACTATTTTATTTCTTAAATAAATAGAACAGCAGTCTTTGTCAAAAGTAAAAACATGACCTTCCTGTGCTAGACATGAAACAGAAATCAAATTTCTGCTAGCAGCAGGTACATAATAGCAGTCTCTAAGTATTAAACTAAATCCAGACGGTAGTCGCAGATGGTAGGTGCCCACAGCCACAGCAGCAACTTTTGCCCCGTTGCCAACCCGAAGGGTTACTGCACCTTCTGCCAGCCTTCTACTTTCCTTTAGACCCTGCATGGTAGTGCACAGATGAGCACTAGAACCAGAATCTATAACCCAACTAGAAGTAGAAGAAACCGTTAGATTAGTTTCAATTATGAGCAAGTCTATACCTTCTGAAGGTGTGTCACCTTTCTTGTTCTTCAGGCTCTCGAGGTATGAAGGACAGTTTCTCTTCCAGTGGCCTTCGACATTGCAGTGGAAACATTTTCCTTTGTCGTTAGCCTTTTTCTTTTGAACTTCCTTCTTTGGCTTCTTGTCTTTCTTCTGCTTCTTAGCAGGCTTCTTTTTCTTCCAAGTAGACTTTCTCTTGGAACCAGAAGTCAACTCAGCAGCAAGGACATTGCCCCTTGAACCTTTCAAGGCTCCCTCAGCAGTTACCAACATGTTGATTAGTTCAGTCTTAGTGCATTCAATCTTATTCATGTGGTAGTTTACTATAAACTGACCAAATGAATCAGGAAGTGACTGTAGGATCAAATCCACTTGTAATTCCTTGTGCATGTCCATACCGAGCTTCTCAAGCTCCTCTAGGTCCTTGATCATGGTCAGGACCGTGATCATGGACAGACTGCCCCTTCGCGCATCTTCGCTTTGAAAAGTCTCTTGGACACTTCAAAACGAGCTGTGCGACTCTGCTCACCATACAACTCTTGCAGGTGTGCCAGTATTTCCTAGCAGTCTTCATATTTTCATGCTGGCATTGGAGTTCATTAGACATGGATGCCATCATATAGCATTTTACTCTAATGTCATCATCCAACCACTTTTTATGCAACTCACGCTGAACATCAGTAGGACGTGCTGGTAGTGTGGGGATATCTGAATCGAGTATGTAGCCTATCTTCTCACAGTCCAAAACTATTTTGAGATTTCTAAGCCAGTCTTTGTAATTGGTTCCGGTCAGTCGGTTGGTCTCAAGAATACGGGTCAGAGGGTTTGAAGCGACATTGTATCTGCAGAGAGTAAAGATTCTAGTTAGACTTTTGTACTTGATCCTAATCTGTTCTAAGGTCTTTTAGAACAAATGTAACTCCCACTATTTTCTCGAATCCCTCACACTCCCCTGGTAGGGAAACGGAAAATCCCACACGACTAGGGTTTCTAGTGGGTACTGCGGTCCCACCGATTTACATGCCACCTCACCTAACAGTTATTGGTGACACATAGATGGATGAGTGTACAACTCTTGTACAATGCTTCTCAAGCATGTTGCAGTGTAACTTGGTCTCTAAGCCATGAAGACCTCACCTAACAGTTATTGGTCCCATTTCTTAGTTAAGTCAGACCCACCGTATAACCGTAGGAATAAAGTCGTCATTGGGTCCTCACCTAACAGTTATTGGTGCCCAACCCCACCTTTACCCTACAACATCTCATGTCTATAGAGAGGTCCAGCCCCCCGATGCAACTTGACCACTGTGTCCAGCCGAGACAAATCAACATCAGAAAGGCCTTAGCAGCTCTACTACAGTGGAAGACCTATTGACTTAATATTGGTTAATCAGGTCTTAGTGTTTTGCAACTTGAGCCCTTCATAAGAGGTAATCGAACAATTGGCCAGGTAAGCAGGTGGGAGGCTCCCCTTACTCAGAGAGTAAGGTCCTAATTAAGTAACCACCTTTCATGCTTTCCTAGACACCAATTAGATCAATTAATCTAATATGACTTGCTCATGTCGGTTCACTCTCGACTTGATTGAGGAGGTTTTGATTTTAGGTCTCAATTGGGTTTGCTACATCACATGTAAACCTATCTACCCGACTCGCATTCACATCACATGCAAACGGCACATCACAGGCAGTTATAATCGCAGCATCAAATTAAAGCTAAACTTTAAACTAGGTGATGATCATGGATTCTAATTAGGTCGTATTACAAGCACATGCACATCAATCGATCAAGTGGTCTTCAACTCTTGAATTGGTTCCAAGCCTCCTTGATTCGATCCTTGATCAACTCTTGATCCCATCGGCCATCAACCGCTTAGATCACCTTTCATCTCATGCCTTTGGCTTCAGCTGATCGTTGATGTACATCACATCACAGAAATACAACCAGATGTAAAATAAAAATAAAAATAAATTACATCTCCTTTTAGGAGGCACGCAGGCCTCTCAAAACATCAAATAAGATGCATGCAAGCATCTGAAAAATTACATGACATCGCAGATCACATCGCAGGTCATTACATTTGATACCAAAAGGGTTTGAATCCTATGATCATCACCGTATGCAACAATTATAATTTTCAGATCTGAAAACTAACTGATTGTATTCATGACATAGGTCGCTGATCATGCTAATCATGATTCTAAACTTTGTAATCCCATTAACAATGCATTTAGAATCATCTTTATCACATAAAAATCAGCATGCAAAAAATCAGCACCCCTGAAAAATCTGCCTGCAGAATTTTTCAGCATGCATGTCATCTTTTTTGATCAATATGACCTTTAATATTTATCTATGTAATCTATTCGAAGCCTGGCGCTGTTACGCTGTGGCGACCGCCCCGCCGCTAGATATTTGAAAAATTCGGGTTGGTTGGCATGCGGATGGGGGGTTGTGGGCCACGTGGTATCAGAGCTAGGCTTGGATTAAGGTAGAATTAATATCTAAAGGATTAGAAAATTGATGATCATGCATGCTGAAAAATTTGCATGCAGATTTTTCAGGGGTGCTGTTTTTGCATGCTGTTTTTTGTGATAAAAAGATGATTCTAAATGCATTGTTAATGGGATTACAAAGTTTAGAATCATGATTAGCATGATCAGCGACCTATGTCATATACAATCAGTTAGTTTTCAGATCTGAAAATTATAATTGTTGCATACGGTGATGATCATAGGATTCAACCCTTTTGGTATCAAATGTAATGACCTGCGATGTGATCTGCGATGTCATGTAATTTTTCAGATGCTTGCATGCATCTTATTTGATGTTTTGAGAGGCCTGCGTGCCTCCTAAAAGGAGATGTAATTTATTTTTATTTTTATTTTACATCTGGTTGTATTTCTGTGATGTGATGTACATCAACGATCAAGCTGAAGCAAAGCATGAGATGAAAGGTGATCCAAGCGGTTGATGGCGATGGGATCAAGGTTGATCAAGGATCGAATCAAGGAGGCTTGAACCAATTCAAGAGTTGAAGACCACTTGATCGATTGATGTGCATGTGCTTGTAATACGACCTAATTAGAATCCATGATCATCACCTATTTAAAGTTTTAGCTTTATTTGATGCTGCGATTATAATGCCTGTGATGTACCGTTTGCATGAGATGTGAATGCGAGTCGGGGTAGATAGGTTTACATGTGATGTAGCCAAACCCAATTGAGACCTAAATCAAAACCTCCTCAAATCAAGTCGAGAGTGAACCGACATGAGCAAGTCGATATTAGATTAATTGATCTAATTGGTGTCTAGGAAAGCATGAAAGGTGGTTACTTTAATTAGGACCTTACTCTCTGAGTAAGGGGAGCCTCCCACCTGCTTACCTGGCCAATTGTTCGATTACCTCTTATGAAGGGCTCAAGTTGCAAACACTAAGACCTGATTAACCAATATTAAGTCAATAGGTCTTCCACTGTAGTAGAGCTGCTAAGGCCTTTCTGATGTTGATTTGTCTCGGCTGGACACAGTGGTCAAGTTGCATCGGGGGCTGGACCTCTCTATAGACATGAGATGTTGTAGGGTAAAGGTGGGGTTGGGCACCAATAACTGTTAGGTGAGGACCCAATGACGACTTTATTCCTACGGTTATACGGTGGGTCTGACTTAACTAAGAAATGGGACCAATAACTGTTAGGTGAGGTCTTCATGGCTTAGAGACCAAGTTACACTGCAACATGCTTGAGAAGCATTGTACAAGAGTTGTACACTCATCCAATTTATGTGTCACCAATAACTGTTAGGTTGAGGTGGCATGTAAATCGGTGGGACCGCAGTACCCACTAGAAACCCTAGTCGTGTGGGATTTCCGTTTTCCTACCAGGGGAGTGTGAGGGATTCGAGAAAATAGTGGGAGTTAACATTTGTTCTAAAAGACCTTAGAACAGATTAGGATCAAGTACAAAAGTCTAACTAGAATCTTTACTCTCTGCAGATACAATGTCAGCTTCAAAACCTTTGACCCGTATTCTTGAGACCAACCGACTGACCGGATCCAATTACAAGGACTGGCTTAGAAATCTCCAAAATTGTTTGGACTGTGAGAAGATAGGCTACATACTCGATTCAGATATCCCCACACTGCCAGCACGTCCTACTGATGTTCAGCGTGAGTTGCATAAAAAAGTGGTTGGATGATGACATTAGAGTAAAATGCTATTATGATGGCATCCATGTCTAATGAACTCCAATGCCAGCATGAAAATATGAAGACTGCTAGGGAAATACTGGCACACCTGGCAAGAGTTGGTATGGTGAGCAAAGTCGCACAGCTCGTTTTGAAGTGTCAAGAGGCTTTTCAAAGCGAAGATGCGCGAAGGCAGTCTGTCCATGATCACGGTCTGACCATGATCAAGGACCTAGAGGAGCTTGAGAAGCTCGGTATGGACATGCACAAGGAATTACAAGTGGATTTGATCCTACAGTCACTTCCTGATTCATTTGGACAGTTTATAGTAAACTACCACATGAATTAAGATTGAATGCACTAAGACTGAACTCATCAACATGTTGGGTAACTGCTGAGGGAGCCTTGAAAGGTTCAAGGGGCAATGTCCTTGCTGCTGAGTTGACTTCTGGTTCCAAGAGAAAGTCCACTTGGAAGAAAAAGAAGCCTGCTAAGAAGCAGAAGAAAGACAAGAAGCCAAAGAAGGAAGTTCAAAAGAAAAAGGCTGACGCAAAGGAAAATGTTTCACTGCAATGTCAAGGCCACTGGAAGAGAAACTGTCCTTCATACCTCGAGAGCCTGAAGAACAAGAAAGGTGACACACCTTCAGAAGGTATAGACTTGCTCATAATTGAAACTAATCTAACGTTTCTTCTACTTCTAGTTGGGTTATAGATTCTGGTTCTAGTGCTCATTTGTGCACTACCATGCAGGGTCTAAAGGAAAGTAGAAGGCTGGCAGAAGGTGCGGTAACCCTTCGGGTTGGCAACGGGGCAAAAGTTGCTGCTGTGGCTGTGGGCACCTACCATCTGCGACTACCGTCTGGATTTAGTTTAATACTTAGAGACTGCTATTATGTACCTGTCTGCTAGCAGAAATTTGATTTCTGTTTCATGTCTAGCACAGGAAGGTCATGTTTTTACTTTGACAAAGACTGCTGTTCTATTTATTTAAGAAATAAAATAGTCGCACGTGGTTTCATGATCGACAGTCTCTATCATTTACATATGGATGTATCTGTGAATATTACCGAGCAAGAAGTGAGTGCCAAAGGATCCAAAAGAATCTAGAGATGAGATAAACCAAAGATATTTGTGGCACCTCAGGACTTGGCCATATTGGAGAGGACAGAATGAACAAAAAATGGATAAAGATGGGCTTTTAGGCTCATTGACTTCCGAGTCATATCCAGTTTGTGAGTCCTGTCTTCAAGGAAAAATGGCTAGACTGCCCTTTGTAGGACATGGGGAGAGGACCACTGAAATACTTACCCTAATACATACAGATGTATGTGGCCCATTCGATGTGCTAGCCAGGGGACGTTATTCTTACTTCATTACCTTTACCGATGATTATTCACGGTATGGGTATGTGTATCTTATGAGACACAAGTCTGACTCTTTGAAAAGTTCAAAGAGTTCAAGAATGAAGTAGAAAAACAAACTGGAAAACCTCTTAAAGCTCTTCGATCAGATCGAGGAGGAGAATACCTTAGTGGGGAATTCCGGGACTATCTCAAAGAAAACGGCATAGCCTCACAATGGACACCTCCAGGTACACCTCAACTCAACGGGGTGTCAGAGAGGAGGAATCGGACCCTATTGGATATGGTCAGGTCCATGATGAGCTTCACTAATCTACCTATGTTCCTTTGGGGAGATGCCTTACTCACAGCGATTTATTTATTGAATAGAGTTCCCTCTAAATCCGTTCCTACCACACCGTATGAGATATGGCATGGTAAGAAACCAAGTCTGGGTCATCTCAAGATTTGGGGATGTCCGGCCCACGTCAAGAGACTACAGGCGGACAAGTTAGAGGCTAGGACCATAAGTGCTCGTTTTATAGGATATCCTAAAGAGTCATTAGGATACAATTTTTACGTCTCAGAGGATCACAATGTGTTTGTGAGCCGTCATGCCATCTTCTTGAAAAATCAGTTAAGTGCTCGTTTTATAGGATACTCCTAAAGAGTCATTAGGATACAATTTTTACGTCTCAGAGGATCACAATGTGTTTGTGAGCCGTCATGCCATCTTCTTGAAAAATCAGTTTATCCTTGATAGAGGCAGTGGGAGGAAAATTGAGCTTGAAGAGAAAGTCTCTGAAAAGCAACGAGTCATGGATCCTATTGAACCCATTCATACAGAGCCAATACACGATGTCCCTCGACCACCTCGTAGATCTAGTAGGGTCTCCCATCCTCCCGATAGATACTTAGGTATACTAGAAGAGGATACCGAGGAAATGTTCCTAGTGGGAGATAGGGATCACATACAGGATCCCAAAACCTACAACGAGGCGATATTTGATATCGATTCCGAGAAATGGCTGGAAGCTATGAAGTCAGAGTTAGACTCCATGCATTCCAACCAAGTCTGGACCTTAGTAGACCCACCAGAAGGTATTGTACCTATTGGATGCAAATGGATCTACAAAAGGAAGATAGGTTCGGATGGAAAGGTAGAGACCTATAAGGCAAGGCTTGTGGCGAAAGGGTATAGTCAACGCGAAGGCATTGACTATCAGGAGACCTTTTCACCTGTAGCCATGCTAAAATCCATCCGAACATTGCTTGCCATTGCAGCATTTCATGATTATGAAATCTGGCAGATGGATGTGAAAACTGCTTTCCTGAATGGATATCTTGATGAAGATATCTATATGGAACAGCCTTTGGGTTTCACTTCCAGTGATGGAGATCACAAGGTCTGCAAGCTGCAAAGGTCCATCTATGGACTAAAGCAAGCATCTCGGAGTTGGAACACTCGTTTCGATGACGCAATCAAAACGTTTGATTTCATCAAAAACGAAGAGGAACCGTGTGTTTACAAAAAGGTTAGTGGGAGTGCTGTCGTTTTTCTCGTACTGTACGTAGATGACATTCTCCTGATAGGGAATGATATTTCCATGCTAACCTCGGTTAAGGTCTAGTTGTCAAAAGAATTCTCCATGAAAGACCTTGGGGAAGCATCCTATATTTTGGGAATAAAGGTCTATAGAGATAGATCTAAAAGGATGCTTGGCCTTTCACAGAAGATGTACATAGAGGAGGTGCTGAAGAGGTTCAGCATAGAAAACTCCAAGAGGGGTCTCTTGCCCCTTAGGCATGAAATTCATCTCTCCAAGAAGATGTGCCCCAACACATCTGAAGAGATTCAACGCATGAGCAAGATTCCCTATGCATCGGCAATAGGAAGCCTCATGTATGCCATGCTGTGTACACGACCTGATATAGCTCTTGCTGTGAGTGTCACAAGCAGATATCAGTCGGATCCAGGCAAGAAGCACTGGATAGCTATGAAGGACAGTCTTAAGTACTTGAGAAGAACTAAGGACATGTTCTTGGTCTTTGGGAGAAGATCAGAGTTGAAGGTAGAAGGATGCACACATATTGATGATAGAAAGTCTACATCAGAATATGTGCAATTGTGATTCAGTAAATTGGAAGAGTTCCAAACAACCGATCATTATAGATTCTACCTTAGAAGCTGAATGTTAAGCCGTATCTAAGGGTGCAGTAGAAACCTTCTGATTAAAATTTAATTGCAGAGTTAGGTGTAATGTCATCAGATGCCATAACACTTTACTGCGATAACATTGGCACCATAGCACTAGCTATGGAGCCATGGTCTCATCAGAAGTCCAAGCACATAGAGCGGCGCTTCCATTTCATACGCGACTATGATGTAGAGGTGCAGAGAGTAGACTCCGCGGATAACGTGGCAGACCCGTTCACTAAGCAGCTGAGTCAGCAAAAGACTGAAGCCCACCTTGAGAAGATGGGCCTAAGATATATGACCAATTGGCTTTAGTGCAAGTGGGAGATTGTTAGATGTATGCCCTAGAAGCCAATTTGGCTGACACATTGTTGATTCTAGGGACATAATTTTGTACTTGACTGTTTATTATTGAATAAATAAAAGGCATCTTTTCATTCATATTATTTATGTGTCTATGAATCGTCCAAGGAATTAATAAGATGATGATACATATTCTCAAGAGTTGAGAATTTGAGCCATGTATCATTGGTGATTAATTTCTAAATGCTCCTGATCAATGGATCATCACGAGGACGGTGATCGATCCGATCAGTGCACAGATCACTTTCCTTCTGGATGGACGAGACTTGAGTCCACAGTGTAGGGACACTGAAGTGATAGTGCAGGTGCTTGTTAGAGAACAAGGGTACTGAGCGTGACCAAGACAAGAAGTCACTTGGATGTCTATCCACTCGTCAGTGACTTGCTTGATGTTGCAGTAGTGTGACTGGTCCTTTGACCTGCGGTGCTTCGGCTGCTCACAGTGAGGTTATTGTAGTTTGACTGCACACATACATGGTCTCTAGCCATATGGGTCCATGCAGTGTAGGTTGGCTGCAGTAAGTTCACTGTAGGAGTAGGGTATGCACCTATAAGGAATCTATCGACCTTGATAGAAGAGGAGTGATCCTATGTGATTTGTTAGACTGAGTTCTAAGACCTTGGCCAGGGAAGTAATATAAAGTGGAAAAAGAGTTTTCCACTATCGAACTCAAGTCGAATAAATCTTGACATATGACAGACGATGGGGTTTGACGAGTTGTCCATGACCTCCGTCCTGTAGGGATCCACGATAGTAGGACTGTATCACATGTTAACTGCACCTAGAGGTTCATCATTCCATTCTGCTGGGTAGCCACTACATGCTGCTAGGTGTCACTGGTGGATGGTGGGACTCACAGGGATTATCTTGATGATCGATAAACCCTAATGAGTTGAGTTGGAATCGTTCCAACCCATTGAAAGGAGTTTTCAATGATATTGAGATAGAGATCACAATATATCTCACTACCAGTCAGAATAGAACCTATGGGGTCACACACACTAGAAGTATTGACCGATCTGATGGTTGAAATCGTGATTAGGAATCACAAGTAATCAATTTGATTGATAAGAAGTTGAAGAAAGGAACAAAGGGAATTAATTAATTGGACTTGAAACAAGAGTCCTACTTCGGGTAGGATTCCTAGAGTCCTAATTGGATTAGGACCGGGAATCCTAGTTGGAGTAGGACTGGGATTCCTACTTGGAATAGGATTCCTACAATCCTAATGAGATTAGGAATTTTGAATTAAAATTGGATTCCTACTTGGAGTAGGATTCCTAGAAATCCTAATTGGATTAGGACTTCGGATTCAAATAGAGTCCTAATTGGATTAGGACTAAAATTAAATACATCCTAATTGGATTAGGATTCCTTAAGTCTAAATTAATTATTAATCTAATGAATCAACATGACTCCTAATTGGATTAGGATTGAAGAGTTCAATTGAGTCATGGTTCATTCAAGTCCTAATTGGATTAGGACTAGCATAGATTGAACCCAAAATTGGCTAATCCTAATTAGATTAGGATTAAACCATGAGAGAGGCACCTAATCCTCTTTGGAAGAGGATTAGGCCAACCAAGTAAGAGGGGCATCAGCCCCTCTCCAATTGGTTAGGGCGACAAGAAGAGAGAAGGGGCCGGCGCTCCAAAGAAAGAAGGTTGTCAAGGGCTCCTAACTTGTAGGAGCCCTTGATGCTTATAAAAAGGGACCTAGGGCCGGCGCCCTAGGTGTGTGCTCTCTTCCCCCTCTTGCTGCCGCCACCAGCCCCTCTCCTCTCTTAGTTCAGCCGCAAGCAAGGGAAAAGGATCTCCAAGTGTTGGCGGCCTCCTCCCCTTCCCTTCCTTCATCCAACGCAAGGAACAAAAGAAGGCTGCGTGGGGTTCTTTTCTTCTTCCTCATCTTCATCCTTCTTCTTCCTCCTCTCAAGCACAATCAAGGGTTGATTGAAAGAGAGGAGATCAGCCATCAAAAGAAGTCTTTGCAAGGGAGCTAGCACCCCGGGAAGACAAGAAAGATTTGATCGGTCCTCTACTTCGTGTGGATACCCGTAGAGGCCGGACGTTTGAACGGCTTCAAGCGAACCCTCTTCCAAAAACCACGAATTCAGATTTGCGGTGATCATCTACCCGCGCAAGGTGAAGATTTGATCTTCCTAATAGTTTTAAAAGTTTTAATTCTTACCTAATTACGAAAGATCTCGAAACAACGTTCATGCGATGAACGTCGATCCCGCACATGCCCCCTTTCCGCTGCCATCTGAAAAATTTTTGAAATATCAGCGGCATGGGTGGGTTCCCAACACTAGATTGGATCCAAATTGGTTCATCCTTGGTTAAACCCTAATTGGATTAGGGCTAAACCAAATTAAGGCCACCCAATCCTCATTAGATGAGGATTAGGGCAACACAAGAAGGAGGGGCTCAAGCCCCTTCTCCTTGGGTTCATGGGTGCGGCAACAAGAGGGGCCGACGCCCCTCTTGGAATTAATTCAAGGGAGCTCCTAAAAGTTAGGAGCTCCACTTGTTATTTAAAAAGGGCTTTTTAGGGCTGACCTAATTGGACAAGGAGAAGCCTCTCCTCTCTTGTGCCGTGGCCCTCTCCCTCCCCTTTGCCTTCAGCCGCAAGCAAGGAGGAAGCCAAAGGTGGTTGGCGGATCCTCCTTCCTCTTCCCTTCCTTCATCCAACGCAAGGAAGAAAAGAAGGCTGCGTGGGGATTCTTCTTCTTCCTCTTCTTCATCCTTCTTCTTCCTCCTCTCAAGCACAATCAAGGATTGATTGAAAGAGAGGAGATCAGCCATCAAAAGTTATCTCTGCAAGGGAGCTAGTACCCCGGGGAGATAGAAAGCTTAGATTGGTCATCTGCTTCGTGTGGATACCCGTAGAGGCTGGGCACTTGAACGGCTTCAAGCGAACCTTCATCCTAAACCATGAACTTTAGTTTGCGGTGATCATCTACCCGCACAAGGTGAAGATCTGATCTTCCTAATGTTTCTAAAAGTTTTTAATCCTTATCTATCTACGAACGGTCTTGAAACAACGTTCATACGATGAACGGTTGATCCCGCGCATGCCTCTTCCGCTGCATCTGAATTTTTTGAATTTCAGCGGCATGATCGGGGTTTTCTAACAGTGGTATTAGAGCCTAGGCTTCGTAGATTAAGGTAAGGATTAATTATTAGTAGGCTTATTAGATCTGAAAATTGAAAGATTATGCATGCTGAAAATTTTCTGCATGCAGATTTTCTAGAGTGCTGATTTTTGCATGCTGATTTTTATATGATAAGATGATGATTCTAATTGCATTGTTAATGAGATTACAAAGTTTAGAATCATGATTAGCATGATCAGCAACCTATGTCATGAGATAATCAGTTAGTTTTTAGATCTGAAAAGTATAATTGCTGCATGTGGTGATGATCATAGGATTCAAACCCTTTTGGTATTAAATGTAAAGACCTGCGATGTGATCTGCAATGTCATGTAATTTTTCAGATGCTTGCATGCATCTTATTTGATGTTTTGAGAGGCCTGCGTGCCTCCTAAAAGGGAGATGTAATTTATTTTTGTTTTTATTTTATATCTGGTTGTATTTCTGTGATGTGATGTACGTCAACGATCAAGTCGAAGATGATGCATGAGATGAGCAGGGCTCTAAGCGGTTGATGGCGATTGGATCAAGAGTTGGTCAAGGATCGAATCAAGGAGGCTTGGAACCAATTCAAGAGTTGAAGACCAATTGATCGATTGACGTGCATGTGCTTGTAATACGACCTAATTAGAATCCATGATCATCACCCATTTAAAGTTTAGCTTTAATTATTGCTGCGATTATAACTGCCTGCAATGTGCCGTTTGCATGTGATGTGAATGAGAGTCGGGTAGATAGGTTTACATGTGATGTAGCAAACCCAATTGAGACCTAAATTAAAACCTCCTCGATCAAGTCAAGAGTGAACCAATATGAGCAAGTCATATTAGATTAATTGATCTAATTGGTGTCTAGAAAAGTATGAAAGGTGGTTACTTAATTAGGACCTTACTCTCTGAGTAAGGGGAGCCTCCCACCTGCTTACCTGGCCAATTGTTCGATTACCTCTTATGAAGAGCTCAAGTTGCAAACACTAAGACCTGATTAACCAATATTAAGTCAATAGGTCTTCCACTGTAGTAGAGCTGCTAAGGCCTTTCTGATGTTGATTTGTCTCGGCTGGATACAGTGGTCAAGTTGCATCGGGGGGCTGGACCTCTCTATAGACATGAGATGTTGTAGGGTAAAGGTGGGGTTGGGCACCAATAACTGTTAGGTGAGGACCCAATGACGACTTTATTCCTACGGTTATACGGTGGGTCTGACTTAACTAAGAAATGGGACCAATAACTATTAGGTGAGGTCTTCATGGCTTAGAAACCAAGTTACACTGCAACATGCTTGAGAAGCATTGTACAAGAGTTGTACATTCATCAATCTATGTGTCACCAATAACTGTTAGGTGAGGTGGCATGTAAATCGGTGGGACCGCAGTACCCACTAGAAACCCTAGTCGTGTGGGATTTCCGTTTTCCTACCAGGGGAGTGTGAGGAATTCGAGAAAATAGTGGGAGTTACATTTGTTCTAAAAGACCTTAGAACAGATTAGGATCAAGTACAAAAGTCTAACTAGAATCTTTACTCTCTGAGGATTATAAAGTCAGCTTCTAGACTCTTAACTCATATCCTATAGAACAACCGTTTGACCAAACCAAATTATAAAGATTGGCTCAGCAAATTTCAAAAATAGTTTTGAATTGTGAGAAATTCGGGTATATGCTAGACCATGGAATCCCCATGTTACCAATCCGTCCGATCACTGATCAGCGTAAGGCGCTTGTTAAGTGGACGAACAATGACAATAAAGTTAGGTGCTGCATAATCGCATCCATGTCCGATGCATTACAATGCCAGCATGAGAACATGAAAACTGCCAGGGACATATTAAATCACCTGCAAGAGTTGTATGGTGATAAGAGTCACGCAGCTCGGTTTGAAGTGTCCAAGAGGCTCTTCAAAGCCAAGATGCACGATGGGCAGTCTGTCCATGATCATGGTTTGACCATGATAAAGGACTTAGAGAAACTTGAGAAGCTTGGCATGACCATGCACAAGAAATTGCAAACGGATTTGATCCCGCAATCCCTTCCAGCTTCATATGAATAATTTATAGTAAACTACCATATGAACAAGGTTGTATGCACTAAAATAGAATTGTTAAATAAATTGGTAACTACCTTAGGAACCTTGAAGAAGTTCAAGGGGTATCGTTTTCGCTGTCAAGTTGGTTTCTACTTTCAAGAGAGAGTCTATTTGAAAGAAGAAGAAGCCTGCGAAGAAGCAGAGTACTAAGAAAACACCAAGTAAGAAAGTTCCAAGAAAAAGGCCAATTGCAAGGAAAAGTGTTTCCATTGCATCATGGACGGCCATTGGAAGAGGAACTGTCCTACATACATGGAAAGCATAAAGAACATGAAGGGTGACAGACCTTCAGAATGTTTGTCAGATATGCTCAGAATACTTAAGGACTGTTACCTATTGCTAGCAGAAATTTGATTTCTGTATTTTATTTAGCACAGAAAGATTTTTAAAATTAAATTGATTCAAAATAGTTTTATGATTGACAGTCTCTATCACATACATATGAATGTATCTGTGAATATATCTGAGCAAACAGTGAATACCATAGGATCTAATAGATCCAAAAATGAGATAAATCTAAAGTATTTATGGCACCTCAGGCTTGGCCATATAGGAGAAGACAAAATAAACAAATTGGAGAAACATAAGCTTTTGGGCTCATTGACTTTCGAGTCATATTTGATTTGTGAATTCTGCCTTCAAGGAAAGATGGCCAAATTATCCTTTGTAGGACACAGGGAGATCCACTGAAATACTTACCCTAGTACACACTGATGTGTGTGGCCCATTCGATGTGCAGGCTTGGGGTTGTAATTTTTTACTTCATTTTACCGATGATTACTCACGGTATGGATATGTGTATGAGACACAAATATGAAACTTTTGAAAGGTTCAAAAAGCTTAGATATGAAGTAGAAAAATAAGCACAAAAACTCATTAAGGTTCTTCGATCAGATCGAGGAAGTGAATACCTTAATGGAGAGTTCCGTGATTATCTCAAGGAGAATGGTATAGTTTCATAATGGACTCCTCTTGGTATACCTCAGCTCAATGGAGTGTCAGAGAGGAGGAATCAGACTCTATTGATATGGTCCAATCTATGATGAGCTTCACTGATTTTCCCTTGTTTCTTTAGATGGATGCCCTATTTTCAGCTATTTACTTGTTGAATAGAGTTCCCTCTAAAGTCCATTCCTACCGCACCATATGAGATATGACATGGTAAGAAACTAAGATTTGGGGATGTCCGGCCCACGTCAAGAGACTACAGACAGACAAGTTAGAGGCTAGGACAATAAGTGCTCGTTTTATAGGATATCCTAAAGAGTCATTAGGATACAGTTTTTACGTCTGAGAGGATCACAATGTGTTTGTGAGCCGTCATGCCATCTTTTTGAAAAACAAGTTTATCCTTGATAGAGGCAGTGGGAGGAAAATTGAGCTTGAAGAGAAAGTCTCTGAAAAGCAACGAGTCATGGATCCTATCGAACCCATTCATACAGAGCCAGTACACGATGTCCCTCGACCACCTCGTAGATCTAGTAGGGTCTTCCATCCTCCCGATAGATACTTAGGTATACTAGAAGAGGATACCGAGAAAATGTTCCTAGTGGGAGATAGGGATCATACACAAGATCCCAAAACCTACGACGAGGCGATATCTGATATCGATTTCGAGAAATGGTTGGAAGCTATGAAGTCAGAGTTAGACTCCATGCATTCCAACCAAGTCTGGACCTTAGTGGATCCACCAGAAGGTATTATACCTATTGGATGCAAATGGATCTACAAAAGGAAGATAGGTTCGGATGGAGAGGTAGAGACCTATAAGGCAAGGCTTGTAGCGAAAGGGTATAGTCAGCGCGAGGGCATTGACTATCAGGAGACCTTTTCACCTGTAGCCATGCTGAAATCCATCCGAACATTGCTTGCCATTGCAGCATTCCATGATTATAAAATCTGGCAGATGGATGTGAAAACTGCTTTCCTGAATAAATATCTTGATGAAGATATCTATATGGAACAGCCTTTGGGTTTCACTTCCAGTGATGGAGATCACAAGGTCTGCAAGCTGCAAAGGTCCATCTATGGACTAAAACAAGCATCTCGAAGTTGGAACACTCATTTCGATGACGCAATCAAAAACGTTTGATTTCATCAAAAATGAAGAGGAACCGTGTGTTTACAAAAGGGTTAGTGGGAGCGCTGTCGTATTTCTCGTACTGTACGTGGACGACATCCTACTGATAGGGAATGATATTCCCATGCTAACCTCGATCAAGGTTCTCCATGAAAGACCTTGGGGAAGCATCCTATATTTTGGGAATAAAGGTCTATAGAGATATATCTAAAAGGATGCTTGGCCTATCACAGAAGATGTACATAGAAGAAGTGCTGAAAAGGTTCAGCATGGAAAACTCTAAAAAAGGGGTCTCTTATCCCTAAGGCATGGAATTAATCTCTCCAAGAAAATGTGCCCCAACACATCTGAAGAGATTCAACGCATGAGCAAGATCCCCTATGCATCAGCAATAGGAAGCCTCATGTATGCCATGCTATGTACATGACTTGTTATAGTACATGCTGTGAATGTCATGAGCATATGTCAATCAGATCCAGGCAAGAAGCACTGGATAGCTGTGAAGAACAGTCTTAAGTACTTGAGAAGAACTAAGGACATGTTCTTGGTCTTTGGAAGAAGATCAGAGTTGAAGGTAGAAGGATGCACACATATTGATGATAGAAAGTCTACATCAGAATATGTGCAATGGTGGTTCAGTAAATTGGAAGAGTTCCAAACAACCGATCATTATAAATTCTACCTTAGAAGCTGAATGTTAAGCCGTCTCTAAGGGTGCAGTGGAAATCTTTTGGTTTAAAAGGTTCATTGCATAGTTAGGTGTAATGTCATCAGATGTCATAACACTCTACTGCGATAACAAAGGCATCATAGCACTAGCTAAGGAGCCAAAGGTCTCACCAGAAATCGAAGCACATAGAACGGCAGTTTAACCTAATAAGCGACTACCTCGAAAGAAAATAAGTAGAGGATCAGAGAGTAGACTCCACAGAAAATGTGGCGGACCCATTCACTAAGCATCTAAGTCAGCAGAAAACTAAAACACATCTTGAGAAGATGGGGCTTAGGTTTATGGCTGATTGGCTTTAGTGCAAGTGGGAGATTGTTAGATGTATGCCCTAGAAGCCAATCTGGCTGACACATTGTTAATTCTAGGGACATAATTTTGTACTTGACTATTTATCATTGAATAAATAAAAGGCATCTTATCATTCATATTATTTATGTGTCTATGAATCGTCCAAGAAATTAATAAGATGATGATGCATATTCTCAAGAGTTGAGAATTTGAGCCATGTATCATTAGTGATTAATTTCTAAATGCTCCTGATCAATGGATCATCACGAGGACGGTGATCGATCCGATCAGTGCACAGATCACTTTTCTTCTGGATGGACGAGACTTGAGTCCATAGTGTAGGAACACTGAAGTGATAGTGCAGGTGCTTGTTAGAGAACAAGGGTACTGAGCGTGACCAAGACAAGAAGTCACTTGGATGTCTATCCACTCGTCAGTGACTTGCTTGATGTTGCAGTAGTATGACTGGTCCTTTGACCTGCGGTGCTTCAGCTACTCACAGTGAGGTTATTGTAGTTTGACTACACGTATACATGGTCTCTAGTCATATGGGTCCTTGTAGTGTAGATTGGCTGTAATAAGTTCACTGTAGGAGTAGGGTATGCACTTACATGGAATCTATCGAACTTGATAGAAGAGGAGTGATCCTATGTGATTTGTTAGACTGAGTTCTAAGACCTTGGCCAGGGCAGTAATATAAAGTGGAGAAAGAGTTTTCCCACTATCGAACTCGAGTCGAATAAATCTTGACATATGACAGACGAAGGGGTTTTGACGAGTTATCCATGACCTCCGTCCTGTAGGGATCTACGATAGAAGGACTGTATCACATGTTAACTGCACCTAGAGGTTCATCATTCTATTCTACTGGGTAGCCACTACATGCTGCTAGGTGTCACTGGTGGATGGTGGGACTCACAGGGATTATCTCGATGATCGATAAACCCCAAATAAGTAGAGTTGGAATCGTTCCAATCCATTGAAAGAAGTTTTCAATGATATTGTGATAGAGATCACAATATATCTCATTACCAGTCAGAATAGAACCTATGGGGTCACACACACTAGAAGTATTGACCGATCCGATGGTTGAATAGTGATTAGGAATCACAAGTAATCAATTTGATTGATATTCAGTTGAAGAAGGAACAATGGAAATTGATTAATTGGACTTAAAACACAAATCCTACTTAGAGTAGGATTCCTAGAGTCCTAATTGGATTAGGACTGGGAATTCTATTTGGAGTAGGACTGGGATTCCTACTTGGAGTAGGATTCCTACAATCCTAATTAGATTAGGATTTTGAATTCATTTTTGATTCCTACTTAGAATAGGATTCCTAGAAATTCTAATTGGATTAGGACTTCGGATTCAAATAGAGTCCTAATTGGATTAGGACTAAAATTAAATATGTCCTAATTTGGATTAGGGTTTCTTAAATCACAATTAATTATTAATCTAATGAATCAATAAGACTCCTAATTGGATTAGGATTGAAGAGTTCAATTGAGTCAAAATTGATTTAAGTTCTAATTGGATTAGGACTTACCTAGATTGGATCCAAATTGGTTCACCCTTGGTTAAACCCTAATTGGATTAGGGCTAAACCAAATTAAGGCCACCCAATCCTCATTAGATGAGGATTAGGGCAACATAAGAAGGAGGGGCTCAAGCCCTTCTCCTTGGGTTCATGGGTGCGGCAACAAGAGGGGCCGGCGCCCCTCTTGGAATTAATTCAAGGGAGCTCCTAAAAGTTAGGAGCTCCACTTGTTATTTAAAGAGGGCTTTTTGGGGCTGACCTAATTGGACAAGGAGAAGTGATGAGAGCACAAAAGTGCGACCTACATGTTACTAAAATTAGTGTTATTGCTAACTAATAATGATAAATTCACTAGATTAATATTATATTCGGATTTTAACATAGATTAGTATAAATTAGAGATAAAATGCACATTGAGTACAAATTTGACTTCAAATCGGGTCCGAGTCGGGTTCGGGTCCGAATCGGCTCCATTTCTTTTGTGCTTTTGGAAAATAATTTTGGGCAAATCTAAATTGGCCATGTCATAACTATAAGGTGCTGGGTGACCCATGACTTGAAAGACTTGCAACTGACCTTTAGTCAGAACAGATGACCCGTGACGAACTTAGTCCGTCTGTCTACAAGCCAAATTTCATATCACATTATTTTATTCATATGACTAATTGGATGGAAATGGTATCTCCAGACCTTCCTCCAAACCCAATTCCATTTGCAGAAACTGGCACATGACCCATTTTCAGCCAAGCCAAGCACCCGTGCCAGCTCTTCCGGATTCCCAGCATCACGCGTCCGTATTCATCTTCCACCTCATCACCGGCGTCTCCCCAAGGCCGTGGTCCCAGCATCAAGCCATGATCCATGTCCCAGCAAGGCGTGATTTCCAGCGATCTCCCAACGCCCATCAAGCCGTGATCGGCTCCTCCGCGTCATCCCCACCTTGCAGCCGGCCCGTGCGGTGCCTCCCGTCGATCACGACCCCAGATCCATTGCGTCTCCTCCCATAACGTCCACATCTCCAGCCTCCGACGCCGCGTCCGTGATCCACGCCTCCTCCCAGCAATCGAATCTCCAGCTCCTCTCAATCTTCCGTGATGCAGCAATGCCTGTTTCTCCTCCCAGCCATCCACGGATCCATCTCCTCCGCGATTCCTCCCAGCAGCCAATTCACAGCCGTGATCCAAGCTGTAATCATGATCCCGCGTTCGTTCCGAAGAAGAGATCCCGTGCACGATCCCAGGCGCCTGTTCCTCCTCATCTCCATACGCAATCAAGGCTCGGGCGACCTATAAGAAGGGGCTCTTGGCTGTGAAACAAGGAGTGCTCGGGGTGGAGGCCAATAAACAGAGCATTGCTCTGTTCTTGGGAAGAAGAAAGAAATAAAAAAAAAATATATTTTATGTTGAAGGCCCACCGTGGGAGAGAGAGGGAAAGAAAATGCAATTTTCTTGTTTTTCTTTTATTTGTAGAAGGAGGAAGCATTAAGCTTCCAATCTTCATTTTATTTTTGTAATTTTCCTTTTATGCAATCCATACATTTATCTTTTATGCAATCTATGTTTTAAGCTTCAATTTAATTTCTGCAATTCATTTTATGCATTTTGGAATTCTTAGTTTTAAGATAATTTTAAAATTTTTCTTCGATATTCGATCTGCAGTTTTCATTTATATTACGTCTTCAGGAATCGACCCCTACTCTACATTAGAATTCAATTACAAGTTTTCTTTCTTCCCTTTAGTTAGTTTCAATTAGAAAATCATATCAACATCCTCAAAATAATGTTTTTTCTTTTATAATTCAAAAATCGATTTCAAATCCGAGTGAACGTTCTAATTTTTATGCAACTCCAATCGCCTCCCTGTGGATCGACCTCTTACAACCACTATTCTTCGAGTAGGAAAGGTAAGAGTATAATTAAATTTAACTTTTGTTCGTCGGTTCTAACAACGATCTGTCTAGCATATTTTTAGGTAGACAGGAAAAGGACGAACAAGAAGCCTCTCCTCTCTTGTGCCGTGGCCCTCTCCCTCCCCTTTGCCTTCAGCCGCAAGCAAGGAGGAAGCCAAAGGTGGTTGGCGGATCCTCCTTCCTCTTCCCTTCCTTCATCCAACGCAAGGAAGAAAAGAAGGCTGCGTGGGGATTCTTCTTCTTCCTCTTCTTCATCCTTCTTCTTCCTCCTCTCAAGCACAATCAAGGGTTGATTGAAAGAGAGGAGATCAGCCATCAAAAGTTATCTCTGCAAGGGAGCTAGCACCCCCGGGGAGATGGAAAGCTTGGATTGGTCATCTGCTTCGTGTGGATACCCGTAGAGGCCGGGCACTTGAACGGCTTCAAGCGAACCTTCATTCTAAACCACGAACTTCAGTTTGCGGTGATCATCTACCCGCACAAGGTGAAGATCTGATCTTCCTAATGTTTCTAAAAGTTTTTAATCCTTATCTATCTACGAACGGTCTTGAAACAACGTTCATACGATGAACGGTTGATCCCGCGCATGCCTCTTCCACTGCATCTGAATTTTTTGAATTTCAGCGGCATGATCGGGGTTTTCTAACAGGCTCACCAACAAAACCTTAACACCCTTGATTCAATCCCCTGATTGAATCAAGTAAGAAACAAATAGTTTTGAAACAAACAGAAAAAGAAAGCTTCTCAAAAGCGTATTTAAACAATTTAAGCAAGGAAGAGTAAGAAGCCTCAAACTGATTTTGGAGATGGAGGAAGGGGCTTTTCAAACTCTTTGACTCCTCTTGAATTTGATGTAGACTTGCTGTCAGGAGGAGAGCCTTGAATGTGAGGAAGAGAGTTGGAGAGTCGACTTCAATGCACTTCTTCCTTCTTTTTCGTGTAATCACTCTAGAGAGCTTTTGGTTGGTGGAAATCCCTTTTGCTTTGAATGGGGTCTCTCTTTCTTACTCTATTACTGTTCACTCAGGCTATTTAAGCCATTCTCCAAGAAAAATAGCCGTTAGACACAGATTAAGGCCGTTCTGCACATTCTGCAACTCCTGACAATGTTTCCGTTGGGATCGGAGTCGACTCGCGCGATCTGGAGTCGACTCGCCTGTTGCAGGAGTCAACTCATACTTTTCTGGAGACAGCTCGGCAACTGTTCTGGATTTGAATTAAAGTGCTGTCTTGACTTGGAGTCGACTCGACTGAACCTGGAGTCGACTCCCCAATGTCTGGAGCTGACCCGGCACTTTTGGGAGACGACCTCGTTCTAAGGAATCCAGGGATCTTTCTTTCAAGTTTGCTCACTCGAGTCGACTCGGATATTCTGGGAGTCGACTCGGCACTCAGAGCCCGAAATCCCGATTCTTCTGTCTGTTGACCTGTGCTGTCTCAGAGTCGACTCGGCTCTCAGAGACGAAAATACAGTCTTCTGTCTTTGGGGTTGCGCTGCCTTGGAGTCGACTCGGACTTTGCGGGAGTCGACTCGGCTCTCAGAGATGAAAAATACAGTCTTCTGTCTTTGGGGTTGTGCTGCCTTGGAGTCGACTCGGACTTTGCGAGAGTCGACTCGGCTCTTAGACATCGAAGTTGGCTCTCTGACTTTTGGCCTTGCATTTCTCTGGGAGTTGACTCTTGCTTCCTTAGGAGTCGACCTGCCAACCATCGGAGTCGACTCGAGTTCTTCGGGAGTCGACTCGGCTCTCAGAGTCCAAAATGGCTTCTCTGTCTTTCTGTTTGTTACTCCATGAAGTCGACTCGTACTATGCTGGAGTCGACTCGACAAGCATCGGAGTCGACTCGAATTCTTCAGGAGTCGACTCGTTGACAGGTTCTGAGATGAATCTTTCTGCCCGGCTGTCTGTTCTCAGTCGGAGTCGACTCGTAATGTGCAGGAGTCGACCTCGAGCTTGTGCCAGAGCTTCTGATACGCTTGGAGTCGACTCGTAATCTTCTGGAGTCCGACTCGAGATTCAGACTTTGGTTTCAAATTGAATTCCTTACTTATCCAAAGTGTATTGAACCAAAGCTAGAGACACTTGAACATAGATTTACAAATATTTGACTGAAACACCTAGATTGAATTCATTAGTATAACATAAAATATACTCAAATGCTTTGAGCTCATCAAAATCAAATAGGGTTATAATCAATCACTCCACAGATCTATATAAAGGGAGGAGGAGCTCCTCATTCGAGAGAGGTGGGGTTCTCGGCTGGGCCAGAAGAGGGAAGAAAGAGATGGATGAACAAGGGAAGAGCTCTGTTTCAAAGAAAAAAAAGAGTAAAGAAGAGAGAAAGGGAATAGGGGAGCCCTGTTTTTAGGAGAGAGAAAAAAAAGAGAGTTCATTTCTTTGGAGAGTTCCAATCTTCAACTTTATTTTTGTACCGGTTCTTTATGCAATCCATAAATTTCTTTTTATGCAATCTGTGTTCTAAGTTTTAGTTTAATTTCTGCAATTTATTTTATATGTTCCTGAAAATCTTATTTAAATATTTTTCTTTGCTGTTTGTCCGTTACTCTGCATTAGATTTCAATTACAAAGTTTTCTTTCTTTTCTTTATTTATTCTTGAATAGAAAACCTAGCTCTGCGTGGTTAGAGATGAATCAAATATCCTCAAAAAATTATTTTTAAAAAGCAAAAAAAAATATAAATATTTCTATAAATCTTAATGGAGTTTCTAGTCTGTATTTGTGTGCTCCCAATCGTCTCCCCTGTGGATCGACCTCGTACAACCACTATTCATCGAGTAGAGGATGGTAAGAGTAGTAATAAAATCTTTGCCTTGTTCGTTAAGACTTTGACAACGACATTCTTTTTAAGTCATCCTCAAGTCTACGAAGAGAGCCAACAACAATTGTCATTCAATATATGATGAGTCGATTGTACCTTTAATAGGTGATCAGGTGGGCCGAGCCACACTCGGGCTTAGTCATCTATTAGTAGATTACACGGAACCCTATCATTTAATGGTTGGACCTAACCAGAATTTTCGGTGGAGGCGCCACACGTCTGCCGAGGAGACGGGGGCAAAAATTATCACTAGAAGTTGTTTGGTGAAATAATTGGTTCAAAACCTACCAATAGGTACATATGGGTTGGCCGAGCCACACTCGGGTCCATATGTGATCTATTGGATTTTAGTGCCCACTAAAGAGTTAAGTGTAATTCTTCAAATTTGAGGTAGAGGCTATAAATTTGTATAAAATAGTGGGAGAACCTTTAGATTAAAGTCCAAGTCTTTAGGCTCTGTCAATTCATATACTAATAACTGATTTTTTTTTTATGCAGAAATGGCTACTAGTTTATCACTTCGTTCATTGTTGGATAATAACAAGTTGACTGGTCTCAATTTCAACAACTAGCTTGGAAAACTTAAGATTGTGCTAGAGCATGAACGGATCCTTTACGTGATAATGGATCCGGCACCTGAGCAGCCCGCTGCTAATATACGGAGTACAGTCAGAGACACTTATCAGAAGTGGCTCAGTGACCGTATCACTGTCCGCTACATTATGCTCGCTATAATGAATGACGAGTTCAGTCGTAGGTTTAAGAATGCGCAGCCTGAAGAGATTGTTCAAGTGTTGAACGAATCCTTCGGTATTCCTGACGACGTTGAAAGGCACAAGATCAATTGTGCTATTTTCAGCGCACGTATGAAGGATGGGACTTCGGTGACCGATCATGTATTGTACATAATTGAGTTAATCAAGCGCCTAGGTACTCTCGGATTTTTCCTACATGATCAATTGGGAAAGGATGCTATAACTAAACTCTCTTCTTGGTTCATATCGTCCATTTCTCACTCATTTTTGTATGACGAAATTGGTAGTAAATTATCACCAATTGTTGGATTTACTACAAACGTTTGAGAAGGATCACCAACTCCTAAAAGAGTCGGTGAATTTAGTAGGAGGTTCGTCCAGGAGTCGTGGTCCCTTTAAGAAAGGGAAGAAGAAAATAAGAATCAAAAGAAAAAGGTACAATGTGCTAAGCCAAGTCAGGCTAAGAAAGATGAAGGCTGATCAAAATAAGGCAGAGTGCTTCTACTGTAAGAAGCAAGGATATTGGAAGAGGAATTGTCCTCACTTGACCCCGAACAGGCCAAGTAAGAGAAAAGAGTAATCAGTTACTGATCAAGATATTTATATGATAACACCTTGTAATTTCTCTATATGTGATAATTCGACCTGGGTATTAGATACCTGGAAGTCCGTTTAATATATGCAATTCATTGGCAAGGACTTTAGGTCATGAGAAATTTGGAAACAGCGAGAATTTCTGAATGTTGGAGATGGAAGATATGTTTCTAGTTCTAGTTTTAGAAAATCTCAAACTTGTTTTCAATTCTCATGGTAGTTGTCTTGAGTGATTGTCACTATTGTCCTACGTTTTTATTGAATGTAATTTTCATAGGCCTTTTGGCCATGAACGGTTATGAAATTTCAATAAAAAATGTTTCTTGTGATATCATTATGAATGATGTTACTATAATGAATGGACAATTGAGCAATGACATCTATTTATTGTCACAGCCTGTTAATGTAATGTACAAGTCAACTAAGCGCCCTGAATAGATAATGTCACAGATGTCTACCTTTGGCATCATAGGCTAGGTCATATTACAAGAACAGGATGAATAAGTTAAGTAAAGAGGGAATCCTCAATGCTAATGATTGTGAATCATTGACAATCTGTAAGACATGTCTTCTTGGAAAGATGACCAAATCATCTTTTATCGAAAAAGGTGAACGAGCCAGTGATTTATTGATCCTTGTACATACTTATGTATGTGGACCAATGAGCACAAAAGCCAGAGGTGGATACTCGTATTTCATTACGTTTACAGATGACCTATCTAGGTATGGGTACGTCAATGTTACGAAACATAAATCAGAATCATTTGAAATGTTCAAACTATTCCGTAATGAAGTTGAGAACAAACTGAAAAGAGTATTAAAACTCTTCGATCAGATCGAGGAGGTGAATACCTCGCTAGTGAGTTTATGACTTATCTAGAAGAGAATGGGATCCTCTCCAAGTGGACTCTTCTGGTATACCACAGTATAATGGTGTGTCAGAAAGAAGAAATCGAACTCTATTAGACATGGTTCGATCCATGATGGGCTATGCAAGTATACCGATATCCTTCTGGGGATATACCAAGTAAATCTGTGAATAAAACACCATATGAGATGTGGACAGGACGTAAACCGTGAAAGAGTAGATACCCTACAAGCCAATCGCAATATGTATTGTGAAGGATTTTTTTTTAATTTTTCAAATCATGTACATGACATTTAAATATGAATAAAGGCATTGTGTTTTATCATATGCTGTTGATTATATTTGTGATGAACCCCTTAGATTAGGGCAATAGTTTTGAGGCTATGATGAGATCATACTAATGAGATCTAAAATCTTAAAACCCTAATCTTAAATATTTCCAGTCGTTGGTACATTGAGTCGGGGATAAATTTTTACCGGCAAGACTGGCACATCTTATGTATGCTCGATGCAGAGGAT